>NC_028639.1:46448998-46500904 GCF_001406875.1 Solanum pennellii | reverse complement strand
ATATATATATATATATATATATATATAATATGGGAATGCAGAGGTCTACGTAAGCCTCCAAGTAGAAGTAATAAAAGTTTTAAATTTTCCCCTAAACTAAGAGGCTAGTCTTAGTCATCAAAGAGGGAGAGGACGCCGATTACATCTAGGGGGTAAACACGGATGTAACAATCCTTGTGTCGTCACACGGCAAAGGATACTCCAAGAAGTCTCATCTAAGCCACACGTATCATTTATTGCATAATAAACATAGTAAATTGAGTAAGAATTTAAAACTATCTTCGCACACGAAGAACTCTTTTCATAATCAATACGCAAGTGGAAGACTTTCATTTAAAACATTAAACCTTTACAACATCTCCTTGAACCATCTAATCATTGGAGTATACAATACTTTGGACTACGCCATACAAGACATAAAATAAAATCTAAGACGGTAAGGAACACATGTGAATATTGTCCTCGAATAGATGAGGACTCACCAATACTTCATCTTCAACCCTTATTGACTTATACATACTCCATGGAACATCAAGACTTCCAATTCCCTACACTTTAGTAAAAAAGAGAAAATAAGGGGTTAGCACATTAGATATACTAAGTATGGAAGTCGTGCAAAAACCATGAAAAAAGAACATTTAGTAAATAACACGTTTTTCATGAATTTTGACTAAAACATTAAACTATAAGCATAGTAACAATATTTAACAACTTAGAAAAACATAAGAAATCATTTAAGCAATTATTCACATTTTTAGGAAAACATCGCAGTGAACTTACTTCACTGTTACAGTGAAGTTAATTTAGCTTCACTTTACACACCTTTTAGCATATAATCCCCTCACTAAATGCTATCCTAAGTGTCACTTAAGTAAGGCAAAGAAAGACTGCTCACACACCCTCTCTAGGCACACCTAAATGATCCTTAAGACCACTCACAATGAGGTACACACCAGGAACATAAATACATGAACATTAGATCTTCCTACAAAACGTGATTGAAAGTCTCACTTGAGTGAGTTTTGAAGCGACCTTCCATAGAATCCCTTACACACACACTTAAGAGATCCTATAGACTACCTTAGATAGAATCATTCCCACTCAATACATTAGCATACATATAATATGACATTATCCCCTACAAAGATTATCAAAAGACATACTTAAGAAAATGAAGAAGATAACAAAGGTTATCAAAAGACATACTTAAGTAAATAAAGAATATAACTTCCATGATTGACCTCTTCAAGATTACCTAAATAATCCTTGAGACTACATAAGTTAGGATCATGTCTACATAATAAACATCTTCCCTAACTAGAGTCATTCTTAAGACTTATCTAGGTAAGATAAGAAATGACCATTCCTATTCCCCCTTCACACCTTAACAAGACAACCCTTAACTACTCTACATAAGTACTTATTTCATTTTACATACTTTCTAAACATAAATCATTATATTCATTAGTTCATTTAAGACTCACTCATCACACAAGGACATTAAAGTAATGGTCTTGGACAAGACCTAGGGACTCCAACTAACACCTTCAAATCCTATTGTGCAATGTCTATATAGTGTCTCATGCCACCACCTAAACTTCATTGAACTTCTCTAATGCTAGTAGGTATCACATATGATGAGAATAGGCAGTAACCGACATAGACCATGATAGCTAGACATGGAATCTGGAGTTCTAACCTACTCAGATGAGTGTGTTCTTCTTGCCAAGGGTAGAACTAGGACACATACCATGTAGGCACATGTTTAAGGAATATGAATGGCTATTATCCATTCTATTCTTATTCTCAAGTAGAGATACATTGTACTCTCGTATCGGTCTCAAGTAGAGCTACTTCCCATTTCATAGTCACTCGGTGCTAGCCTTTGTTCTCATAGATTAATTGACACTAAAGGATAAAATTAAGAGATTTCATTATCTAGTTGATAACCAATCACATTCACCCTACCAAAGAGGTCCACTAGATCTACCTTTCAATTTCGACTAGGATAGCTCAGTATGACTTTCCCAAGGATGATATGATGCCGTTCGAACCAATTAACCCTAAGTTCATCATCTTTTTTTATGAAAAATACTACGACTCTTTGACTTAAACATGCATAACATTACCTTTTCCATGTACATGACCTTCTCAACATTATCTAAGGTCTCATATATAATTCATTCATGAATGACAAGGGTTCACTATGCCTATAGTCAAGACACCTCATATCCACATATCCTTCATACATGTATCAAGTATGGGACACAAGTCTACAAAAACAAGACACAATATTCTATACTTTATCACATGTAGCATATCCTTCTTTTAGTCACTTAGGAATGACCCTTATCATCTTTATGTCATCCTATAAAATATCATATCATCATTAATATAACCATCATAAACTCATATAGTCAAGTAGTAACAACCGTTCATCAACCCTAAGACTACATATATACGCACATAGTCATAGTCTACATGATTTCCTAACATACATAGAAAGAAAAACTACTTTCACATTACTTCACATATATATACATATGCTCATACTTCACTTAAATAAATTACACAAATCATCATAATACTTCAAGTGGTGCCGACGAGGCCATGATCATCATATTGCATAAAGTAACACCGACAAGGCCACATCAATTCAAATAGCACTGCCACCATAAGTGGACCATACCAACCACAACATAATTGAAATCTAATTAACATAAAATAAAGGGAATTAAGGCAGCATACCACCCATTCAAGCTCACCTGTTCAATCCAAGCATTAGGCCCTTACCCATGGCCATGAACCTCAATTCAATACATAAACCATTAATACTCAATGAATCTAAGTCGATTCAACATAGATATATAAACCTAATACCAATTAGACATCAATTGAATACAATTCTTACATCATTAAATAGCCCATAGAAAACTACACTAGAATTCAAAAGCATTAAGTCAATATCAATTCAATAGGATTAATAGTCAAAAGATCTAAGAAAAACAATACTCGATTGATCAAATTAAAATAGCCTATAACTCAATCAATCATAATCTATACATAAATCTAGAGCCCATAACATACACATGAATTCATCAATATCAAATCATGATCATAAAACCCATATTTTAGTCAAATTGAGAGATTTGAGAAGGTCAAATGTTCATCGAAAAACATCAATATTATCATATCATTGTTTTTTTGAACATTTCATGAAAGAACCCAAGACTTAGAGTAGAAATTGAACTTTTTCGTCTTTTTTAATCTTTGAAAATCATCTTTGTAATTGGTTCTAAGTTAATAGCAAGCCTTAGATGAAGAACTCCCATACCTTATTCGAAGAATCTAATGATAATTGAAGAAGAAACTCCTTTGAAGATCCATCTTAAAGCTCCATCTTAATCTTGATATCTCATGGAGGTTTTTGAAGAAACTTTAGTAGGGAATATGTTTTGATTTAGGTGTTAGGGTTTAAATGAGAGTTTGATAACTTACATACTCTTAAAATACCAATAAAAACTCAAAACAACCATCCTCCTATTTTATAAGACTTTGGGTAATTTTCTCAAAAACCTCAAGTCTCCCCCACGCCCCGTAGATGGGGTCTCGTTGGTTGCTCATGCAACTTATTAACCTGCAGGCCAAGTGGCTAAAAGGACGATACCTATCCACGGGCAATCACCTGGTCGACTAGCCGTCGTTTGGTCAGTCGATTGCCCAAAATATACTATGTGTAGCGTATTTATATCCACATACACATAATATATATATATATATATATAGTATACATAGACCCTTCTTATAGGAAGATTACTTAGTCTTCTACTTTTATTGCACATAAGTATATAAAATATAACATAGTCTCAAAATAGTTGTCTCATCACATAACCATCTCATAAGAGTATATACAATTGGGCCGAGCCCATACATTATTGAAACAAGACAACATATAGGTCATACAACGTTAAATATCAAAATGAGAAGGAAAGAAACATAAGAGTCTTAATACTAAAAAAATCATGGCTTGACAGTGGCATAGACCTCGCAAAGTGAGGACCTATACTACTTGGATGCTTAAGAAATCCAAGTCTTCTTCAATGTCGTCTCCAAAATCCCTTCAACGAACGAAACCTAAAATGTTGGGGAAACTTGTACTAAGTATGAGACCATATGCACACATATCATGAAAAAACATGCTAAAAGGGACATTTCATTAAGAATGCAAATTTCTTGAAAACCTTAATGCATATTCAACAAGACTATACAAAATAACTTAGACTTATTCATTAAGTAATAGGCATGTACATCACAAGACCAACAACATAAAAACTAGTCAATTAAACAGGCATATAATGTAATAAGACAAATAGTCAATTAACTCTATCATCAAGTCATAATTAACCACTAGCATGAATAAGAGTACATTTCATCATAACCAAAATAAGAGAATTACCAATGAACCCCTATAAATTTTACAAGTGCAATGACTAAGCAAAGCCTCATTACCTTACTCAATCAAGTAACTCAACAAGAATCATGACGAATATCCCACTTCACATAAAATGACATTTATGAGTACATAACATCATACTTTAACAATAGACACCAACACATATTCATAAGCGACACCAATAAATTTATGTATCAACAATGTGAAAGTTCACCATATATATATCATATACCAATATAAGCTTATTCATACCTAAAAACATCCTCCTAAGACTCCCTTCATGTGTAACTAGTGCAATGTTTACGTAGAGTCCCATAACCCTACCTAGACTAAGCTAAACCCCTTAGATTATCCTAGTTGGAGGTCATTCCTTTAATTGATTTTACGTTTTGGGAAGATCTTTCCCTAACAAACATAAACCATATGAGCTAATTTTGAATCTGGTGTCAGGGAACCCTACACAAAAAGAAGGCGGACTACTTCCCAAGGTAGTACTAAAACATGAGCATAGCAACTACGTGGATCCACTAGCTAGTATTCTTATGGGGGCAATATAATTCAAGAACTAGGAGATATAGTTGGGAAACTTTTTATGCTACATGCATTATAGTCTCCAATCTCAAGAGTACATTAATGATCCTACCTTCCCTATGTTGGAAGGGACACTCCTCACTTTAGTTCACTCGGTGCTAAGCTAGAGTCCCTTTTGAAATGTCTTTATTAATCATCATAGATTATTGTAGGTTATAGGGTCTAACCCTTGTATAATCATAATCATCATCATCATAGATCAATAAGAATTGCATGAGTATAATAATCTCATTAAAATTCATATAAGTGAGGTTAGTATATTAACATTTTTGTATCATGATAAGGCACATTGGTAAATCATTCACAATCCGTATAGCATTTACATCTTAACCAACATCTCACAGCCATAGTCAAGACATTTCAATTCAGCACCATACCACCCTATCAATACTAATGCAAGGCATACTCCAATACAACATCGTGACTTAATCACAATTAACCTTAATTGAAGTAAAAGATATGGATCAGAAGACTTACCAAGTCTCCTTCATAATTCATAATCAAGGTCATAACATTAACCCTTAATTCAACCCAATTAGTGTATATAATCATCTAATTCATTGACCAACATGATAATAAGGCTAAAATAATCACTACATCATAGTTCAATAATAATTTATGGCTTAGAACAAGATATTTAGGTCAATTCACAAAAATGCTTCATAACCTAGATCAACATCTCAAGGACTAGCATGACAGGACTATAAATCACCCTAATTAATTCAGGATTAGTATAACAACATCATCTGTTAGTAATTCAACAAATAACCAAGTCAATTGAACCAATACAGTATAATTCATATCAGCATCATAACCTAGGGTTAACAGGTAAAGGTCATCTTTTACAACTAGACCAATCCATAAAGATATATCATAATTGAATTAAATTAAATTTAATATATTCATAATATCAAAATATATCATAAAAAATCAATTCATAACATAATTTTCGAGAATTTGATGAAACCCACTTGAAAACCCAACTTTTGAAATCAATTTGATGGAACCCTTTGAATAAAGAGTTCTCAAAGGTGAAAGAGATCACATACCTTAATGATTGATGAAGATTTATGTTAAAACTTTACTCTTTGCATACCTTAAACCCTCCCCTATCTTGGTCTTCAAAAGAGTTCTTCACTAGAGAGAGAATGAAGAAAGAAGGAAGATATTTTTATTTTCTGAGTTGTGAGAGTTTAGATTAGTTTAAATTGGGTTAGGACTTTTTATAGGGTGTTAACTAAGTTCATTAAACTTTAATAACCCCCCATAAATTAAAACAACCCTTCAATTAATTAATTTGAACTTACTTAAGATGTGTAGTGAAAACAGGCCCTAAAGACGACACCATGATCAACGGATCGTGGGTCAATCGACGGGCAGGCCCCCTTCCGTGCTGCACTTTCGTTTTTTGATTCACAGACTATTAAAATGACTTTTCCATGATTTTGGTTAAGTTTCCATCGACGAGTGCCATCGAAGCCCCATCGATTCACCAACGGCACATCTATGGCATCCGTTGGAGACACTGTCTCTTGACAGCTTTTGCCAACTTTTGCAAGGTCCTCCTCAAGGGCCCTTGGTTCGTCCTTGGGGAGTCGTGCCCATACATTTCGACTTTGAATCAACTTAAACACATGTTAGACGTCCTACGACCGATTTTCGTCATTTTTCAACTTTTAAAAGATAGTCAAATAGGCTAAGGCACGCTAGTACCTCATTAAACTAGTTTCCGGACATCATGGACGTTCTTGGGCATTTAGGCTTCTAGACTTTCTAAATGACTTATATTCATCAAAATGGACCCTACAATAGTGTCTACACCTTATGACAATTATTTTAGGCTAAAGAACACGTCCTGGATTTTCGAAGTGTTATATTATCCCCCCCTCCTTAGGAACATTTCTCCACGAATGAGACTAAAAATGTTTTGAAGGAAGGAATAGACTCAAGACTAGCAGCTCAACAAAAAAATACATAAAAAATCATGAGTTACAACATCAATCATATCCCTTACACAAGGCAATTCAAAAAGCTTCAATTACCACACATAAGGCTCAACATTTCATTATGAGTAATATCCTTATCACAACAACAAGAGCTCAATATAGCATTTATGAGTCAATTATGCCAAAGTTCAACTTACAACATGCTATATATCAATTAATGAAGAATCACCATATCAAAATTCACAACATGACTCAAAACAAGAAGAATTGCAAATTCTAAAGTCTAAATGCACATTTTACTAGAATTCACTGTAACAACATCCAAAAGAATGCACATTTTGCAAAACTTCCCAAAAATCAAGAAACTTCAATTCTTAGTCATTTTTTCATTATTAATAACAACTAATAACTTTTGTTAGGAAATATATGAGGGTAACGGGATATCATGTTGTCCTCGTCCGCCCATGCTACACCCTCAACTAGGTGATTCTTCCATAACACCTTCACGGATGTCACCTCTTTATCCCTTAACTCCTTTACTTTCCTATCAAGGATTTGAACCGCAACATCCTCATAAAAGAGGTTATCCTTCACACCAAGACCGTCAATAGAAAGAATAGACTTGGGATCACCGATACACTTTTTAAGCATGGAAACATGAAAAATAGGATGAACCGAAACCAACACCCTATGGAACCTTAACTCATAGGCAAGCTTACCAAACCTTTGTAAGATTTCGTAGGGACCCATATAACAAGGACTCAACTTCCCTTTCTTGCCAAATCTAACCTCCCCTTTCATAGGCGAAATTTCCAAATACACCTTATCACCTTCTTCAAACTCTAAATCCCTTCTCCTATGATCGGCATAAGAATTTTGCCAACAATAGGCCGTTTGCAACAGGTTCATTATGATATGATCTTTCTCCAAAGTCGTATAAATAAAATTCGGACCAAGAAGCGAAGGCTCACCCACTCCGAACCACCTAATAGGAGACCTACACCTCCTATCATACAAGGCTTCATAAGGATCCATGGATATAGATGAATGAAAACTATGATTATAAGCAAACTCCACCAAAGGCAAATACTTATCCCAATTTCCCTTGAAATCAGTAATACAAGGTCTAAGCATATCCTCAAGGGTTTGAATAGTATGCTCCGCTTGGCCATCCGTTTGGGAGGAAAAGCGGTGCTTAGCTTCACCTTAGTACCCAACACTTCTTTGAATGACCTCCAAAACCTAAATGTGTATTGTTCACCCCTATACGTTATGATGGATAACGAAATACCATGGTGACACACAATACCGATCCGATATGATGGATAACAAAATACCATGGTGACACACAATCTCATCAATGAAGATCCTTGCATAATCTTCCGCTGGTGACACACAATCTCATCAATGAAGATCCTTGCATAATCTTCCGCCAAATATTAGACTTGACGGGAATAAAGTGATCAGACTTGGTAAACCTATCCACAATCATCCATATAGAATCATATTTCCTTTGAGTCCGAGGCAAACCTACAACAAAATCTTTATTGATGTCTTCCCACTTCCAAATAGGAACTTGAATTTCTTATAGTAAACCACCCGACTATTGATGTTCGGCTTTCACTTGTTGGCAATTTTTACACTTAACAACACAATCCGCTATGTCCTTTTGAAACCTTCCCACTATAACACTTCCCTAATGTCACATCTGGGTTTACCCGCCAGACGTAACCAGCGTCGGCGTTCTCTTTGATGAATAAGACTAGCGTCTTAGCTTACATTTACATTCATAGGTCAAATTTAGCGGAAAACTTAAAAGTTTTCTTTACTTCTACTTGGAGGTCTACATAGAACTCTACATGCACATAATATATATATCGAGTATTCATAGAACCTTCATATAGGAAGGTTACATAGACTTATACTTTTATTTCACATAAGTATATATATAAGATAGAAAATAGTCTTCAAAGATTGTCTCATCTCAAAAACATCTAATACGATTAGCAATTTGGGCATATAACATATATTAATGTAAAAATAGAACGTAAGAGTCTTAAAACTAAATAAATAACATAAGGTCGATATTTGCGTCACCCTCGGACAATGAGGACCTACCCAACTTGCATGATCAAAGGATCCAAGCCTTCTTCAAGTCGCCTTCTAAAACACTTCAACGACCAGAACCTAAACTGTTTGGGGAAAAGGAAGAAATGGGGTTAGTATGCCACTTGTACTAAGTATGAGACCAAATGCACACGTACTTTCAAATCATGCTAAGAAAAGTTCTTTTCATATAAGATGCACTTTTCATTTAAAACCTTGATGCACATTCTACAAGACGATACCAATCAACATTTCATATTCATTAATTCATAGGCATTTACATTACAAGGACTACAACATCAAGTCTAGGTAAGTCAACCATACATATCATATAAGTAGAGACATACTCCCTTTAACTCTATCATCAAGTCATATTTAACAATAAGCATGCATGAGAGTACCTATCAATATAACCAAAGCAAGTCATTAATCATAAACCCCTATCAAGTCAACAAGTGCAATGATCAAACAAAGCCTTATAACCTTAACCATTCAAGTAATTTAATGAGAATCATAACTAGCACCCTACTTCACATAACATGGAATTTAGGTGTTCATATTATCTTACCTCAACAATATAAACCAGTACGTATTCATAACTGAACTAATCAACATATAGTATCAACAATGTGCAAGTTCATTATATACATGTCATATAACATTTTAACCATAACTCATACATAAGAACATCCTTCTAAGTCTCCCCTCAACGCTAACTAGTTCAATGCTTAGGTAGAGTCCCATAACCCCACCTAGACTAAGCTAGACCCTTTAGCTTATCATCGTAAGAGTTCAATCCATTAGTTCATTTTATCTTTTGAGAACATCTTTCCCTAACTGACATAGACCACATGGGCTAATGTGGAATCCGCTGTCATAAAATCATACACCGAAGGAAGGAGGACTACTTGCCAAGAGAGTACCAAAACATGAAACATAGCAACTACGTGGATCCACTAGCTAGTATTCCTATGGGGGAAACATAGTTCAAGAACAAGGCGATATAGTTGGGGGACTCTTTATGCTACATGCATTGTAGTCTCCAATATAAAGAGTACTTTAGTGATCCTACCTTCCCTATATGGGAAGAGACACTCCTCAATCTAGTTCACGGCGCTAAGCTAGAGTCCCTTTTTGAAATGTCTTTAAGCCTTTATTATAAATCATAGCATAGTTTTGGTCATAAGGTCTAACCTTTGTATAACATAATCATCATCATAGCTCAAATATAATTGCATGAGTATAAGTCCTTTCATTACAATTCATATAGGTGAGGTTAGCACATTAACATTTCATATGATGATAATGCACATTGATAAATCACACACCCTCCTTATAACATTTGCATCTGAAGCCAACACCTCACAGTCATAATCAAGACATTTCAATTAAACATCATACCACCCTATCAATCCTAATACAAGGTAGAATCGAATTCAATATCATTACTTAATCATAATTGACCAAAATTTTAATTAAAGATTAGAGATCATACGACTTACCAAGTTTTTTCATAGTTCATCCTCAAGGTCTTACCATAAACCCTCATTCAACCCAATTTCGGGTATACATCATCATAAATAAACAATCAAATAACAACAAGACTAGAAGAAACACTATATCACAATTCAATACTAGATCATAGCTTAAGACATGATACTTAGGTCAATTCACTTCCTAACCTAGATCATCTTTTGAAGACTAATATGAATGTCTACAATTTACTCAAATATCGTAATGATTAATACAAAAACATCATCTAATATTAATTCAATCAATCACCAAGTTAATTGAACTAAATACAACTTCATTTATATCAATATCACACCTAGGGTTAAGGGTTGAAGGTCATCTTCTACAACAACGACCAAACCATCAAGATATATCATAATTGAATTAAAATACATGTAAATATATCCATAATATACAAAATAAATTATTAACAAATCAATTTATAGCATCAATTTCATATTGGGTGAAAACCCACTTTAAAACTCAAGTTTGGAAATAAATTTTGAAGGAACCCTTTAAGGAAAGAGGTCTCAAAGGTGAATTAGATATCATACCTTGTTAATTGATGAATAATTGATGGATATATCTTCCCTTTACAGCCCCCAAGTCCCTCCTCTAGCCAGTCTTCAACGGTGTCTTCCATTAGAGAGAGAAAGAAGATAGGAGGAAGAGAGTTTGGGTTTTGTGAGTTGTGATTAGTCTAATGGGGCTGGGGTCTTTAGATGGGGAGTTAATTAACATAATTAGTCTTCCCTAATCCCCTAACTAATGACCTAACCCCTTAATTAACTAATTCGAACTTAATTTAAAATGTGCAGGAAATTGCAGTACCATCGACGACACCACGATCGACGGATCGTGGATCAGTCGACGGACCAACCCTTTTTTGTGCTGCACATCCGTCATTCTAGTCATATACTGTGCAGGTCAAGGCATCTAATGAATTATATAAGTGTTGTTCTATGGTTGGAATCGACGCTCGGTCGATCAACAGACGCCCCGTCGATTTCCCTTTTGTGGGTACACACTGCCCAAACAATCTTGACCCCAAATTGCAAGGATCCTCCTCAAGGTCCCTTGGTTTGTCCTTGGGGATTCGTACATGGACTTTTCGACCATAAATCAACTTAAATTCATGTTAGAAACCCTCCACCAATTTTAATCATTTTCTACTCCAAAAAGTTAGTCAAATAGGCTAAGGCACTCTAGTACCTCATTGAACTACTTTCCGGACATCATGGACGTTTTTAGACGTTTTGGTTTCTAGACTTCATAAATGACTTCTAAACATTAAAGTAGCCCTTAAAAAAAGTATCTAGACCTTATTAAACTTATGTTAGGCTTTAAGACACGTCTTGGATTTTTGAAATGTTACATTTAACCCCCTTAGGAACATTCGTCCGTGCATGACACTAAAAATCTTTAGAAGGAAGGGATAGGCTCAAGACTAGCAGCCCTACAAACAATAATACATAGCAACATCAATTATATCACTTACACAAGGCAATACAAAATTCAATTATCACACATAAGGCTCATTATTACATTATGAAGGATATCCTTCTAGGCTCATTATTACATTATGAAGGATATCCTTCTCACAACAACAACATGATCTCAACATGCTTTGAATAAGTCAATTAAGCCAAAGTTCAACTTGCCAACAGGCTACAAATCTGTTGATAAAGAATCATCATATCAAAATGCACAAGATAACTAAAATTAGACAAAGAGCAAAATTTCAAGTTCTAATGCACAAGTTCACTGTAAGTCACGGTAAAGTTTTTCAAAAATTCAAATTTTGCAAGACTTCACAAAAAGTCAAAGAAACCTCAATTTTAGTCATTATTTTTTGTATAAGTAAGAACTACTAACCTTAGTTATCAAATTGATGAGGGTAATGGGACTTCATGTCGGCCTGGCCTCCCATGTTGCACCCTCAACTAGGTGATTCTTCCATTACATCTTTACGGAAGCCAATTCTTTATTGCTCAAGTTCTTGACTTGCCTATCAAAAATTTGAACCGAAACTTCCTCATAAGAGAGGTTATCCTCTAGGACAAGACCCTCACTAGGGAGAATAGACACAGGATTACAAATACACTTCTTAAGCATGGAAACATGGAAAACTGGTCGGATGAACCGAAGCAAATTCACTAGGAAGTTTCAATTCATAGGCAACCTTACCAACCCTTTGCAAGATTTCATTGGGAGCCACATAATGAGGACTCAACTTCCCTTTCTTGCCAAATCTAAACACCCCTTTTATAGGTGAAATTCTTAAATACACCTTATCACCTTTTCCAAACTCCAAATCCTTTCTCCTATGATTGGCATAAGACTTTTGGCAACTATAGGACATTCGCAACTGGTTCCTTATGATATGAACTTTCTCTAAAGTCTTATAAATCAAATTGGGACCAAGAAGCAAAGGCTCACCCACTTCAAACCATCCAATAGGAGACCTACACCTCCTATATTACAAGGCTACATAGGGAGCCATGGAGATGGATAAATGAAAACTATTATTATAAGCAAACTCCACCAAAGGAAAATGCTTATCACAATTTCCCTTGAAAACAATAATACAATCCCTAAGCATATCCTCAAGGGTATGAATAGTACGCTCCGCTTGGCCATCCGTTTGGGGATGAAAAGTTGTACTCAACCTTACCTTACTACCCAACCCTTCTTGGAACGACCTCCAAAACCTAGATGTGAATTGTGCGACCCGATCCGATATGATGGATAACGAAATACCATGGCGGCACACAATCTCATCTATGAAAATCCTTGCATAATCTTCCGCTGAATAAGTAGACTTGACGGGAATAAAGTAAGCGGACATGGTCAACCTCCCACGACCACCCATATTGAGTCATATTGCTGTTGAATCCGAGGTAAACCTACTACAAAATCCGTATTGATGTCTTCCAACTTCCAAGTAGGAACTGGGATTTCTTGTAGTAAGCCACCCGACTTTTGATGTTCGGATTTCACTTGTTGGCAATTTTGACATTTAGCAACAAACTCCGCTATGTCCCTCTTCAAACCTTCCCACAATTATACTTCCCTTAGGTCATGGTACATTTTTGTCGAACCCGAATAAATGGACTAGCGGGACCCATGGTCTTTCTCAAGGATCTGGTTCCTCAACTTATCTACCTTGGGAACACATAATATTCCTTGGTACCTCAAAACACTATCCCTGTTGAAGAGAATGCCTCATTAATCTTACCAAGGACCGATTCCTTCAACTGCATCAATGACTTATCAAGGTGTTGTTTGGACTTCACCTAAACTACCAAAGATGACTCAGAGTTATGATGGACAATAAAACCACAATTCGGAGAATCTTTCGACCTCACACCTGATCTAGCAAAGCTATGAACATCTTTCACTAAGTATTTCTTGGCTTCATCTATATGTGAGACACTACCCATGGATTACCGACTTAGAGAATCCGCAACCATATTGGCCTAGACGGGCTTATAGAGGACACTCATGTCGTAATCTTTTTGCAATTCCAACCACCTTATTTGTCAGAGATTCAACTCCTTTTAAGTAAACACATATTGGAGAATCTTGTGGTTGGTATACACATCAACATGAACACCATAAAAGTAATACCTCTATTTATTCAAGGCAAATACCACGATAACTAAGTCAAGATCATGAGTTGGATAGTTTCTCTCATTCACCTTAAGTTTTGTGGAAGCATAGGCTACCACCTTCACATGTTGCATAAGAACACCCCGTAAGCCCACTCGGGATGCATCAAAATACACAACAAAACCCTTTGTACCCTCCGGTAAGGTCAACACTGGAGCGGAAGTAAGCCTATCTTTCAAGATTTGGAAGCTTCTCTCACATGCCTCCGAGCACTCAAATTTCTTACTCTTTTGGGTCAAAATAGTCAAGGTAGATTCAATGGATGCAAAACTATCCACAAACCTCAGATTATAACCCGCTAGACCCAACAAACTCTTAATGTCGGATGGAGTCACCGGTCTAGGCCAATTTTTCACCACCTCAGTTTTGCTTGGATCAACCTCAAATGCTTCAGTAGAGATGATATGACCAAGAAATGGTACCGACCTTAACCAAAACTCACATTTGCTATACTTTGGAAATAATTGATTCTCTTTTAGCACATGTAACACCATCCTCAAATGGTCCATGTGATCACGCTTATTTTTTGAATATACCAAGATGTCGTCAATGAATACAACGACAAATGAATCTAGGTAACTTCTAAATACCCTATTCATGAGATCCATAAACCCGCCCGGCCCATTTGTGAGACAAAAAGACATTTCTAAGAACTCATAGTAACCATATCTAGTCCTAAATGTTGTCTTTAGTATATCCTCACCTCTCAATATAAGTTGATGATACCCCGATCTCAAGTAAATCTTAGAAAAGTAGCTTTACCCTTGGAGTTGATCAAACAAGTCATCAATCGGAGGGAGAGGATACTTGTTCTTAATAGTGACTTTATTGAGTTGGCATAATCAACGCACATTCTAAGGGAACCATCTTTCTTCTTCACAAAATAATCCAGAGCACCCCATGGAGATATACTATGTCTAATGAAACCTTTGTCTTGTAAATCCTTGAGTTGAGCCTTCAAATCTTTGAATATGGAAGGAGCCATCAAATAAGGATTAACTGAAATGGAATTTGTATCCGGCAACAAGTCGATACCAAAATTAATTTCCTATTTGGGAGGAATACCGGGAAGATCATTAGGGAAGAACTCTTGAAATTCCCTAACTACGGGGACCGACTCTATGGGAGGAATTTCAGAGTCTAAATCTTGAACTCTTACTATATGATATAAACACCCTTTGGAGATCATTTTAAAATCCTTAACACAAGATATGATATAACCATTAGTAATAGAATTTCCCCCTTTCCACTCTAAAACGGTATCATTTAGACAGTTAAACTTCACCACCGTTGTTCTACAATCTATAGCGGCAAAGCAAGCATGCAACAAATATGACATCCAAATCAAGCATATCAAGTTCAACTAGTTCAACATAAGTTACTTTATTGGTCAACATTATACGACAATTTCTATACACCTTTTTTGCAACAATCGACTCACCACCGGGGTAGCCACTATGAACGGTTCATGCAAAATATTGGGCAAAATGTCAAACTTTTTAGCTACTATAGGAGTAATAAATGATAAGGTAGCAACGGGATCAATTAAGGCATATACATCAATGTATAAGACATTCAACATACTGGTCACCATGTCAGGGGAAGTCTCTTGCTCACCCTTAGAGTGGAGAGCATCGAAGCGATTATTCTTCGGAGCCTCATTTTAACCACATTCTTAAGCTTGACCACTACCCTTGTCTTGACCCCTCACATTAGGGTAATCCATAACCTTGTGCTCACTTTTTCAAAAACAAAAAAAATTGCCCGTCCACTTTAGACAATCACCATAGTGCTTCTTGCCACAATTTCAACAAGTTGGCTTTTTGGTTGGTGAACTAGTACCCTTTCCATATTTAGGCATAGGATTAGACACCCAATAATCTCTAGACTTAGGGATCTTGGAAGGAAATTGATTAGTAAACCTCTTCCTAAACTTAGGCTTGTCATTTATATCAAGCCCACTCTTTGAAGAACCACCATCAAAAGATCTTTTCCCACTTGGCATATCGACTCTCCTCTTAGCCCTTGCCTCTTCCACTTGGAGAGCATGTACCATGACACGAGAAATGTTAATATTGTCATGTAGCATAGATGAATGATATTCCTCTTGCATGTCATCCGACACTCCTGTCACAAAGCGATTCATTTCATCTGTAAGGTCCGAAATCAAAGAAGGAGCATATTTTGACAATTGAGTGAATACCGACTTAGCGAAGGTTGATGAACTCCACCACTTAGCTTCCTGCTTCATCTATCAAGAAAAACTTTTTGAACACTTCCTAAGTCATCGGTCCACCCCTTAACGACCTATTGTCCCTCCATTGGACATACCAAGTTTGGGCCACACCTTTGAGTTGGTAAGTGGCTAACTTTGCCTTTTTACTAGTAGTCAACCCCATCTCATAGAAGATCTTGTAGATTTCGTCGATGAACTCATGGGGGTCTTCTGCAACCTTGGACCTATATAAAGTAGGGGATCCATCCTAGTGAAATCGCTTAGTCGGGAGGCCATAGTAGAAACTTGTTGGTTTGCTTTGGGGTACAACCTCCCGATTAGCATGGGCCGTCATGTCTTGTGCTTGAGTAGTGGAAGCTTGAGCGTGGGTAGTAATGTCTTGGTCCATATGGAGAAAAGCTTCTCTTATGTAACCATCTTTCAAAGGAGGATGATTCACCTGGGCTTGGTCATCATTCACATATTCTTCAAAAGGAGGAACTTGATCACCACAGGGTGAAACTCCCGCATTGGCAATCTCTTCTTCAAGCTTCGTGCTGCATTCCTTCGAGTATTCAGTGCCTATAACAACAATAATAGAATTAGATGCTAAATGCACATAGACTTAAAACTTTAAAGTCATGACATTGGACTTCCAAGAAAGTGAGAGTTTCCTAAGGATCAAATAGATTCCTATTCATAAGAATGGCGCGCTTCACAATTATGAATACAAACCTATATAGACGTGGTTGAGAGAGACATCAACTCAAAGATATTAAATCTCACGCTCTGATACAAAGTTCGTCACATCCGGTAATAGCCCCTTTACGTAGCCGGCATCGTCTTTCTCTTTGTAGACTATGAATAGCTCTTAGCTTACATCATTACATTCAAATGTCAAAATTAGCGAAAAGAAGACTACTTAGTCTTTTACTTTTAATGCACATAAGTATTTATAAATATAAAATAGTCATAATAGTAGTCTCATCTTAAAACCATCTAATAATAGTGTAAGAACTTGGGCATAACCCATACATCAAAGTAAGAATGCCTCACATGGTCTACAGAATGTTTCATACTAAATGGAAAAGAAAGAAATGTAGAAGTTATAAATTAAAAACAACTCCATTATCTAGATAGTTGCATCTCCCTCGGAAAGTGAGGTCCTACTCTACTTGGATGATGAAGATATCCAAGTCTTCTTTAATTCGTCTTCAAAGCACTTCAACGACCGGAACCTATAATGTTGGGGGAAAGGAAGAAATGGGGTTAGTACACCACTTGTACTAAGTATGACGACCTATGCACACATACTTTGAAAATATTCTACGAAAAGGGACATTTCAATAAGTATGCACTTTTCCTTAAAACCTCTATGCACATTCAATGAGGCCATGAAAATCAATAAGAAATGTTCATTAAGTCATAGGAATGTAAATCGCAAGAAGAACAACATCAAGTCTAGTCAAGTCAACATGCATAACATATAGTTGAATACATAGCCAATAACTCTATCATCAAGTCATAATAGTAACAAGCATGAATATTAGTACATTTCAACAGAAGTAGGCGATACAATTACCCATGAACCCCTATCCAATCAACGAGTGCGATGACAAACCAAAGCCCCATGACGTTACTCAATCAAGTAACCCAACAAGAATCATGACTAACTTCTTACTTCACATATCATAACATTTAAGAGTACATAGCATTAGACTTTAACGATATAGAGCAACACATATTCATAAGGACACCAATCAACATATAGTATCAACAATGTGCAAGTTCATCATATAATATAGCATAATAAGAATTTTCATACATAAGAACATCCTTCTAAGACTCTGTTCAAGGCCTAACTAGTGCAATGTTTAGGTAGACTCTCATACCCTTACCTAGACTAAGTTAAACCCTTAGGTCATCTTAGTTAGAGTTCAATCCTTTATTTCATTTTACCTTTTGGGAACATCATGCCTTAACCGACATAAACAACATGAGCTAATATGGAATTTGATGTCGTGGAACCCTACACCGAAAGAAGGCGGACTACATGCCAAGGTAGTACCAAAACATGAACATAGCAACTATGTTGATCCACTAGCTAGTATTCCTATGGGGTCAACATAGTTAATGAACTCGGAGATATAGCTGGGACCCTCTATATAATACATGCATTACAGTTTCCAATGTCAAGATTACCTTAATGATCCTACTTTCCCTATGTAGGAAAGGACACTCCTCATTCTAAATCACTCGGTGCTAAGCTAGAGTCGATTTTGGAAATGTCTTTAATGTCTTTATTAATCATGATATCTTAATGTAGGTCATAGGGTCTAATCCCTTGTACAGTCATTGTCATTAGCTCATTAGGAATTGCATGAGAATATCCTTTCATGGAAACCTTCGCATATGAGATTAGCACAACATCATCAACATTTTATAATAAGACATATAGGTACTTCAACCAACCTTATATCATTTCATCTTAAGCATAATCTCACAATCACATAATCAAGACATTTCAATTAATCATCATACGAACATATACTTAGGCTAATTATAAGTCATGCTTCAATTGAACTACATCATCAATCATAAGCCATCATAATTGAAGTAAAGGTTAGGATCATAAAGTCATACTCAATCTCCTTAAATATCCATCATCATGGTCTTACCATCAACCAACCAATGACATCCAACAATAGGTGTAGTAACATCAGTCAGTACTAATTAACACAAGAACTAGGTCAATTGCATCATCACTATCCCAATTAATATCAATTCATAACATAGGTTAGGGGAATTAGATTTAATCAAGAATTAGATCCAATCAAACCACTACATTACCCTAGTCAATCCATACATTAATTAGAATAAATAAATCAAGTCTAATAATTAAATCATTCTTCAATTTCTATCAATTCATGACCAAGATCCAAGATTTGGGAAATTTGGGGAAAGGAACATGATCACCATGGAATTGTATAAATTAACATCAATTAATCAGCAATTTATATTCAATTAGTCATAAGATATCATAGTTTATCATCAATTTGATGTTTAGAAGAAAACCATTAGAATTGATACCCACGGAATTGGTTAATTTAGTAATCAATTCTGAGAAAACCTTATGGGGAAAGGAATCCCAAGAATGAATAACACATACCTTAATAAAAATTAATCCCTAAAATTGAAGTGAAATCCTGGAGAAATTAACCTTCCTCAAGCTTCTTCCTTCTTCAATGGAGGATTTGAGGAGAGAGAAAGTAAGCAAGGTAAGAGCTTTTGGCTTTTTGTTTTGGGAATTTCTGTTTGTGTGAGTGAAAATGACTTAAAATGACCCTTAGTATATATATAATCACCTCCTAAATTACCCAAAACGCGTCTCACTTAAATTGGTCTTTTTATGAAGTCTAAATGTCAAAAGTACGATTTTACAGAATATGGGAAATGGCTCCACGTCGCGGGGTCAACACACATTTTATTTCCCAAAAATAAATTTTGGGACAGTGAGGTCTTTATGAGTTGTGCGTCGCGCAGTAGCCCACAGATTCTTGACTTTTGGAGGCTGCTATGGCAGCCTGCCTACGCATGTCGGGGTCCTCCTCCATGATCCTTCGGGTAGTCCTTGTGGTGTCGTTATTTGATATTTAGACTCTCTATGCCGCACTCTAACTAACCAATGTCTTTTATACATGTTTCCGAAACCATCCCCAAACATAGCGACGTAAACTTATTTAATTAGGCTAGTTTTGGGACGTCATGTTAGTCCTCTGATGTATTCACTCTAAAATTTCTATGATGACTTCTAAACATTATTTTAGGTCATAAAACAGTATCTAATCATTTAGACACTCATGTTAGGCTCTAGATTAGGTCTTCACTTTTCCAAGCATTACAGTGGCATCGCCCTCGGAGAGTAAGGACCTACCCTACTTGGATGATTTAGAAATTCAGGTCTTCTTCAATGTCGTCTCCAAAATCCCTTCAACGACCGGAACCTAAAACTTTGTGGAAAAGGAAGAAATGAGGTTAGTACACTACTTTTACTAAGTCTGAGACCATTTGCACTCGTATCATGAAAAACACGCTAAAAGAGACATTTCATGAAGTATGCAATTTTCTTGACATATTCCACAAGACAATACCGTATCACTTAGACATATTCATTAAGTCATAGGCATGTACATCACAAGACCAACAACATCAAGACTAGTCAATTCAATATGCATTTCATGTAATTGGATAGATAGTCAATTACTCTATCATCATATCATAATTAACCATAATCATGAATAAGAGTACATTTGATCATAACCAAAACAAGACAATTACCCATGAACACCAATCAAGTCAACAAGTGCAATGAACAAGCAAAGCCCCATAACCTTATTCAATCATGTAACTCAACAAGAATAATGACCAACATCCAATTACACATAAAATGACATTTAAGAGTACATAGCATCATACATCAACAATATAGACCAACACATATTCATACGAAACACCAATCAACTTATCGTATCAACAATGTGCAAGTTCAATAACTAGGAGATATAGTTATAACTTTTTTATTCTACATGCATTAGTCTCCAATCTCAAGAGTACATTAGTGATCCTACCTTCCCTATGTGGGAAGGGAAACTCCTCACTCTAGTTCACTCACTACTAAGCTAAAGTCCCTTTTGAAATTTCTTTAATGTCTTTATTAATCATCATAGCTTATTGTAGGTCATAAGGTATAACCCTTGTATAATAATCATAATCATCATAGCTCAATAAGAATTGCATGAGTATTATCCTTATATTACAATTCATATAAGTGAGGTTAGCACATTAACATTTTCAAATCATGACAAGGAACATTGGTAAATCATTATCCATCCTTATAACATTTACATTTTAGCAAACACCTCACAACCATAGTCAACACATTTCAATTAAACATCATACAACCCTATCAATCCTAATATAAGGCATACTCTAATACAACATCATGACTTAATCACAATTAACCACAATTTGAAGTAAAAGATAGGGATCATAAGACTTACCAAGTCTCCGTCATAATTCATCACCATGGTCTTACCATCAAACCTTAATTCAATCCAATTAGGGTATAAAATCATCATAATTTAATTACGAACAAGATTACAAAGGTAAACGAATCACTTCATCACAATTCAATGCTAGTTCATAGCTTAAGAGAAGATATTCAGGTCAATTCACAACATACTTATTAACCTAGATCAACATCTCAAGAATTAGCACGATAGGACTATAAATAACGCTAATTAATTCTTGATTAGTATAACAACATCATCTCATAGTAATTTAACCAATACTCATGTCAATTGAACAAATACAATATAATTCATATCAAGATCATAATAGGCTTTAGGGGTAAAGGTCATCTTCTACAAACTAGACCAATACATTAATATATATCATAATTGAGTTAAGTTACATGTTAATCTATTCATAATATCCAATAAATCCTGAACTAATCAATTTATAACATTATTTTCGAGATTTGATGAAACCCACTTGAAAACCCAACTTTTGAAATTAATTTGATGGAACCCTCTAAGGAAAGAGGTCTCAAAGGTGAAAGAGATCCAATACCTTAATAATTGATGAATATTTATGGCGAAATTTGACTCTTTGAATCGCTTAAAATCTTTCCTAGATTGGTCTTCAAAGGAGTTTTTCACTAGAAAGAGAAAGAAGAAAGAAGGAAGAGAGTATTGTTTTATGAGTTGTGAGAATTTAGATTAGTTTAAATTAGGTTACGACTTTATATAGGGTGTTAAATAAGTTAATTAAACCTTGATAATCCCCCAATAATTAACTAACCCTTTAATTAATAATTGGAACTAACTTAAAACGTGCAGTGAAAACACGCCTTACAGACAACACCACGATCGACATATCGTGGGTCAATCGACGGCTAACCCCCCTTCCGTGATACACATCCATTGTTTGATTCAGATACTATGCAAAATGACCCTTCCAAGACTTTTGTTAAGTTTCCACGACAATTGGCACCAACGCCCAGTCGATTCACCAACGGCCCGCCTGTGGTATCCGTCTGTGACACTATCTCTTGACAGCTTTTGCAAACTTTTGCAAGGGTCCTCCTCAAGGGCCCTTTGTTGGTCCTCGGGGAGTCGTACCTGGACTTTTCGACTATGAATCAACTTAAGGACATGTTAGACATCCTTCCACCAATTTTGATCATTTTTCGACTTCTAAAACCTACTTAAATAGGCTAAGGCACTCTAGTACCTCATTAAACTATGTTCCAGATGTCATGGACATTCTTGGATGTTTTGGCTTCTAGACTTCCTAAATGACTTATATTCATAAAAATTGTCCTCGAAAAGTGAGGATCTACACAAATTGAATGATTGAGAATTCCAAGTCTTCTTCAAAGTCGTCTCCAAAAGCCCTTCAACAACCAGAACCTAAAATGTAGGGGAAAAGGATGAAATGGGATTAGTACACCACTTGTACTAAGTATGAGACCATATGCACACATATCATGAAATCATTTTAAAAAAGACATTTCATTAAAACATTCCATTTTACATTTGGAAAGCCTTATGCACAATCAAGAACACCATACCAATCAAAAAGAGATATTCATTAAGTCTAAAACATGTACATCACAAGACCAACAATACTAAGCCTAGTCAAGTCAACATGCATATCACAAAATTGGACACATAGTAAAGAAAACTTTATCATCAAGTTATAATAGCAACAAGCATGGATTAGAATTCATTACAACATAACAAAAGCAAGACAATTACCCATGAACCATCATAATGTCAACTTGTGTAATGACCAACTAAAGTCCCATAACCTTACTCAATCAAGTAAAAACAACAAGAATCATGACTAACATCCAACTTCACATATCATGGCATTTTAAGAGTACATATCAACATACTATTGAGTTAGAGACCAAACACATATTCATAAGTAAAGCCAACCATTATATAGTATCATCAATGTGTGAGATCATCATACACATATCATGTACAATTATAAGCATATACATACATAAGAACATCCTCCTAAGGTTTTCCTCAAGGCAAAATAATGTAAGGCATAGGTAGAGTACCATACCCCTACCTAAGTTAAGTCAAACCTCTCAAGTCACCCTTGTTGGTTTGTACTTTATTACTTCATTTTAGTTTAGGGAAACTTGCCATAACCAACATAGAACAAAAGATATAATTGTGGAATCCGGTGTTGTAACACCTTAAACCTATGGAATCTGGTCTATCGACCAAAGCAAAACCAAATATAAACGTAGCTTTCTAGGTGGACCACTAGCTAGTCTTCCTTTGGTGGCAATATAGTTCAAGAAATAAGAGATATGTATGAACACTATATATTACACTTGGAAATTGGATCCTCATCTCATGGGAATCTGTGGGATGAATATCCCTCATAGAGGAGTCAACACTTCATGTGGAACTTTAGGGTGAATCTTCCTCTTTGTAAAGTCAACACCTCCCACTGTCAAGTTCACTCGGTGGTAAGCTAAGTCCCTTTTTGAAATTTCTTTAATACCTTTACTAATCATCATTGATTAATGTAGGTCATAGGATTTATCCTTGTATAATCATCATCATTATAGCTCAATAAGAATTGCATGGGTATAATCCTTTAATTACAATTCATACATGTGAAGTTTGCGTATTTACATAGTCACATCATAATAAGTCACATTGGTAAGTCATAATCATACTTATAACATTTACATCTTATACAACACCTCACAAATTATAGTCGAGACAGTTCAATTCAACATTATATCAACATTATCAATCCTAATGCAATGCATACTTCAATACAACTGTGATCCCTCAAAAATAATTTAGGTTAATCTATAGACTATCATTATTGTAATGAGGGTCCTAAATTGATTTATAATGTTTTATTGGTGCAGTGTCTAGAGTTTTGGGTGATTTGGAAGTAAAACATCAAGGGACGACTAAGACGTTCAACTACTAAGTCACCTATGTGCCTCATGTGTGGTTATGTGCCTACATGTGTGTTTAATGATATAATGAGGTTCTTAAATGATTTATTATAGTGTTTATAGTCACTTTTTTGATTTTCATGAAGTTTGGAGATCAAACGTCCAAGAACGTCTATGACGTTTGAAAGGTTTGCCTTGAAACGACATTGTGTGTCTTGGCATATTTCGTCAAGTTTTACGTGTTCTTTGTGGATGAAAATGATGTTCGAGGTCCTTAACTTGTACGATCATATTTTGGTTGAAAACGTCTGTGCAAACATCCCCAAGGACCATCTAAGTGTCCTTGAGGAAGGACCCTTCATTTGAGACAAGGTTGTCTAGACTAGGCCCCAATCGACTGAGGCAAACGACGGCCCATGGGACAGTCGTCGCCCCCTTGATGGGTGTCGTGGGTAAAGACTTAGACTAGGAAGATCAATATTCCAAATGCGAGTCTCTGAACCTAACAAAAGGAGAAGACGGGATGGTCCGTTTGTGGACAAACGATCCGTCGACAGCCCAGTCATCGATGGTGCTGTCAGTTTTGTAGTTCACTGTAATGTCTAGGAGTGAAGTTTTAAATTCAATCCACGTCCAAATAAGATAAAGGGCTGTTACTTATAGGTACTTTGGGTATTTCAAACATGTTTATAAGCCTTAAACACTTAGGAGATTTCATTGTTGAAAATCAAAATCCAAAATCCCTAAGAAATTTTCTAGAATTCCATTGAAACCAAAAATCAATGAAGAGCTTCGATTTGAGATTTGAGTAATGATTCTTCATGTTGATTAGGATCAATAAATTATGGTTTTTGATCATTAAACTCTATTCATCAAGGAGCAAATCTTCAATGTGATTTTCAAAGAGTTCTTAAAAGATAAGTTTTCTAAATTGAAATCTATCCATGGTTTTTTGAATAAATGGTTTTAAGGAATTGAATATTGATTGATTTTTTTTAATTTGATGTTTTTAACTCATGTAACCTATGAACCCATGTAATTGTTGAGCCCTAGTTTTTGACTACTTTTAGGGTTAAGTGATATTGTTTTAATGTTTATAAAATCTAGTGTAATTTTCTATGGACTATTGAATGATGTAGTTATTGTATTCAATTTATGTATAGGATGTCTTAGATTGATAAATCTATACTTAATTGACCTAGATTCATTGAGTTTTACAGTTTATGTATTGAAGTGATTATTATGGCCATGGTTAAGGGCCTTATGATATTGAATTGAATGATTTAGCTACGGATTGAAGTGGTAAGAATGGATTGGTGGTAAGCTGCCCTAATTCTATTTATTTTATGTTAATTAGACTTTAATGATATTGTGATTGGTATGTTCCACTTATGGTGGTGGTGCTATGTGCTTTACTTGCAATTGATGTGGCCTTGTTAGCGTTACCTTATGTATAATGATGATCATGGCCTTGTCGACAAATTAATGGATATATTGTGATGATGTTTGTAGTGATTTATGTGAATTATGAGCATATCTATCTACATGTGATTAAGTGAAAGTATGTTTTCTATTGATGTTGTTAGGTGATCATGTTATACTATGACTATGCCATTATGTGTGTAGTCTTAGAGTTGATGCATGATTGTTCCTACTTGACTATATGAGTCTATAATGGTTATATCAATGATGTTATAGTAGTGGATAAGATGACCTAAATATGATGTTGGTTGTGCCTATGTGCCTTTAGAATGACATGGTAAAGGTTATATGTAAAGAATATTATGTCTTGTTTTGGTAGAGTCGTGTCCTTTACTTGATACATGTATGAATGATATGTGAATATGAGATGTCTTGCCTAGTTAATCTTAGTGCACCCTTGTCATGTATGAATGAATGAAATGTGAGACCTTAAATGATGTTAAGAAGGTCATGTATGTGGAACCTTAAATCTAGTGGTAAGGTTATGAACCTTGAAGTCGATAGTCGTAATGGTATCCTTAATGTAATGAATGATGGACTTAATTTTGATTGGATAGAATGACATCATATAATCCTTAGGAAAGCCATGATGATCTATCATCTTTGCTATTCAAATGTAGCCTTAGTGGACATTTTTGGTAGGGTGAAAGTGATTGAGTTATGAACTAGATAAGGAACATATTCATGTGATCCTTTAATGTGAATTAATCTATGAGAACAAAGGCTAGAACCAAGTGAGTATATTATGGGAAGTGTCTCTACTTGAGACGGAGACTAGAGTACAATGTAGGTCTAATTGGGAATGAGACAACAGTACATAAAATCCCTCCATATTCCTTAACCATGTGCCTACATGGTATGTATCGTAGTTCTAGCCTTGGAAAGTAGAACACCCTCATCGGAGTAGGTTATAACTCCGGATTCCATGTTTATCTACATTGGTCTATGTCGGTTATTGTATATTCTCATCGTATGGGATACCTACTAGTATTGGAGAAGTTCTATGAAGTTTAGGTGGTGGTATGGGACGCTATATACACATTGCACAATAGGATTCGAAGATGTTAGTGTCACATCCAGGGAGTACCCCTAAAAGTAACATGGTGTACTTGACCTCTCGGAGGTCTTATACAAGCCAATGGTTATCATTCATCGCATTTTTATAGTAAATTTAGCAAAAAATTTTGAACTTTTCATAGCACATCATATGCTAAAAACTTAACTTCATATATACATAAAATATAAGACTACATACTTAAACACTTAAGTCTGTTTGGCATCATAGACTCAACAACATTAGAGTACATTAGGGGCACGACCCTTTAGACGTAATACATAAGTATATAATATTTACAAAACATTACAGTAAACTAAACATTACGAAATCCTTGGACTTAAGAATTACTTTCCTTGATCTTGGGAATCATCATATCAAGATCCTCAATCATATAGACATCGTATAAAAATCCATAACCTACACTTTGTGTAAAAAGTAGAGATGAATGGGATTAGTACAATAATGCACTAAGTATGGCAACCATAAAAAATATTCATTTAAAAGGGACATTTTCTTGAAATCATACTTCATGACTTTTTGATTAATTCTTCAAAAAACCTTTATCCATTAGAGTTTATATCACTTACATACTTCATATAAACATATTCAATGGCAAAACATCATATAAGATCATAAATAGAATTTAAGGCATAATTGAGGTCACTTTACAGTGAGCTTCTTTACCTTAACAGTGAAGCCTTTTTGTTTTAACACATAAACCTTCCAAGTAACCCCCTAGTGATGCTTGGTGCAGTTCATCACCTTAAGGTCATAAAGAAAGCATACATACAACCTACACGATCCAACACATGTAATTATATAAGTATAATACATTATAGACATATTTAAGTCAACACTCCATTGGCTTTACAGTAAGCTACTTCAATTTGTACATATTTTTACTTCTTTTCCTATACATCATAATAAGACCTTGGTTATGACCTCAATCTTAGTCTACTAGTTCAATATATATGTGAAGCCCCATAACCTCACACATACTTCGTAAACCCATCATGAGACCACAAACCTTATCATTAAATTCATACATCAATATATTAAGTTAAGACAACCTTATTCATATCAACAACCTTCATCATATAGTCATTAAGACTCACACAGTGCACATAAGAATAAGAACAAATCATATAGACTCATACCATGCACATCTTCTTGACAAATAGACAAATGCTACCATTCTATGCATAACGACATAATCAGAATCATACACATTAGGTCACCTTCCTAGGAATTCCTAAGGAGCTACTTGTGCAATGTATGGATGGGTTCATTACTTCCACCTATCCTTAGTAACCTCCCATAAGTCATACTAGTTAGGATCCTAGTCATTTATTTCCATTGTCAATTTTACTTTAGGGAAAATATATCCTTAACCGACACTAAGACCATTGGGGCTAAACATAAAATTTGGCGTTGCAGAGCATAACACAAATGGAAGGTGTTCCTACCTAGCCAAGGTAGAACATTAGCATACATCCTAGCATCCTAAGTGAATTCACTTTAATAGATCCTATGTGGCAAGCATAGGTTATGGAACTAAGAGATAGGTATAATCCCTCTGCATGCCATTAGCCAATTGGGGCCTCCTCTCATGACAAAAATATGGGTGAACCTTCCTCAAGGAGAAGTCACCATCTCATGTGAATCCATAGGTGAGTATTCCCCCTATGAAGTCAACACTCTATAAGGAACAATTGGTTAATCTTCCTCCATGGGAAGTCAACACCTCTCATTGTCAAGTTCACTCGGTGCTAAGCTATGTTCCCTTTATTGTAAAGCCTTTATTACATTTATTAATAAAATCATAGGCTTAGGATATTTGTTCCACATATGCTTATAACATATTCAAGGACCTATGTAGTTAAGGATACACTTGAGCACACCTTTCAAGGTCCTCTATTGACTACATCATCATTCATGTGTGTGTATACTTATATGTGAGAAACCTTTCACTTAACACATTTAAACCACACATGTTCATATATAAATGCATGAGTATATAAGAATAACTATATGAGCAATACTTTAATATAAATACACTAAGACACTATGCACATTCTTACTTCATCATCTCATGTACTTAACATCATATAATGTAAGTCATATTCATAACATGCCCATGCATTTAGTTTCATGTACATGGAAACCAAACCTAGGAATTTTCCTATCAAGGTACACATGTGCAATGCATAGACGAGGTCCCATACCCTTTCCCACACTAATACACCTATCAAGTCGTCCTAGTTAACGAAACACATATCATACTTTCATAGACATAATATTAAAATGCATAGTAGTAGATACTAGTGAATATGAGAACTACGTTTCATTTAGACACCATGACTTATACTACTTGTAAGCATGCATGTAAAGTGAGGGTGTGTATACATTGGTAAACATGATCACATAATGTCTATCAACAACACATTGAGGAATCCACCCTGTTAGACCGTAATACTCTTTCAAGCATAGACCACACAACACACAATAGCATAGGAGACAAGTCAATTAAACTTAAGACTCCTAACTTGTGCTATTAAATCCTTCACATAGGGGTATATATGTAAGGCATTATCAACCATTTTAAATCATCAATGGCAGAACCTATACTTTACTCTAACATATATATACATATTCTTATACAATAGTCATGCAACCTAAATCACAACTAGAATAGGAAAGTAGGCATAAGTTTCACATAGTGTGATCATCACAACCACACGTTCATATATTCATCAAATTTTACTTCAAGGACATGTTCAACACATATATAATCACAATAAAGTAAAGACCGTCACCATATGTGGACCATACCACACAATGCCATACAACGCTTTATCAACTACAATACTATAACAAAAGTAGAGGAGATAAGCATTCTTCCAATTTCTCACTCTTTGATCATCATTGATCAATACACCTTGTTTATAAACAATTAATTTATAGGGGAGTATATATATGTACATTAATCATAAAAGAAAACATGTACAAGTTAGTACAACATCCTGATACAACTAGTGCACTATATCACATATATAGTAGAAGGTAGAGAGTTATAGACCATCAAATAACTTCCATAGTTTTGCTCATCAATCATCATATATCAATAATATACATTCAGGGAAGTATATGGATATATAATAATTGAGTCTAAACCATAATTCATCAAATCTAGAAATTAGATCATATCATGTACATAACGCTATCAACCCATAGACTAGGAGAAACTAGAGTAATTCATATAAGCTTTCTTAATTTTGATTATAAAATATTTATACCCACAATTCATGTATAATATCATCTTAAGGCAGTATCCACAATGCTGCTTTGCATAATTAAAATCCTACACAATTCTTATAATTGAAAGCATTGTAACACATCGAAACATAGGCTATTCATGCTCAAATCTTCATTCATTGATCCTCATGGATGCTTCATCATCAATTCATCATTTATTCACGTAAATAACAGTATATATAGACAATTCAATGTGAGAGAATCACAATTCAACCATTAACAAGCAATGATCACAAAGCCCATGCAAGGACTAAATCGATTTAGGGAAGGAACATGGGTTCATAATGCAATTGTATTGAAAGTCACGTTAAAACCAATATACTAACATTAATTTATGATGATTATACCATTAATAACCTTTTCAGAAAGAAATCATTGCTAGATTGAAGAACAAGAGATTTGATCATGAATCTTCTTTGAAAAACATATAGAAGAACTCTCCAAATGAAAGGTTACTTAGAGATGAAGAATCACCATACCTTTGTCTAGTTGAAAAACTTTAATACTTGGTGAAAAAACCATGAGAATTTAATTGACAAGATTTTCTTGAGCTTCAACAACAATGGAGGTTTCAAGAGAGAATTGGTTTTGGAGGGAAGGTTTAATTTGAGTAAATGGGATTTGGAATGGGTTGTTCACGTGTTTGATCCCTTATATACACACAAATATAGGTAAATACATCAATTAGAGTCAGTTTACGATTTAGGATGAATTTCCCATTCAGCCCTCTAATTAAAAAGTGCGCCAGACAGTTGCACCAGGCTGCATCGACGGATCACCATCGACGTCTTGTAGGTCCATCGACGGGCCTTGTGTGGCTTTCGTAGGTTTGATCTTGGCCTGTTCTTTGGTTGATCCTTGCCAAGTCTAAGTTTCCATAGAGGAGACCTCACCTACGGTCCGTTGGTCAACCAACTGGGTGTCGTTTTGGCTTGTCGATTGACATTGCCAGGGCAGTGTCTCGACATCCTTGGGTCCTTCTTGTGGGATTTTGTAATGGGCCCTTTAGAAGTCATACCCGGACGTTTCCAACGTAAATACAAACCTTAACAACCACTCACATCATTTTCACCCAAAACAAATGTTGCCAATCTGTGTTATGAAAATCAGAAATTACTGGTTGTAATAAATCATTCAGAATCACGAAGTAACTGAGATTTTTAGAACCAGTAAATAAGATGAACAGAAATTTATTTGTAAAAAATAATTGAATCTGTAAAACTTACCAGAATCTGGAATACTCTTATTGATAATTTAAGAAGAAAATCAAGTCCACTGAATTCACAGTGTCCCCTTAAGGAAATTATTCCCCTCTAGTATCCGAGGTTTGATTTGGAATATACCCTCCCAGGGTAAAATGATCTTAATCAGTAGAGTATAGATACCAAAAAATCTACTGTCAACGAATCATCCACAGCAGGAAAGTACACGAAGAAATATGTGTTTTTTAAGAAGAAGGGAGATCAGAAAATTCGTAGGGAAATATTCTGAAGACTGAATGGTATTTATAGGCAAGAAGAATATATTCTGAAAGGTTACTACCCTTTCAGAATTGACACGACCATTAATGAAAGGTTGCAAACTTTCAAATGGTATTGACTGTTCCTGAATGTTGCAACCTTTCAGAAACGTCATGGCGGGAATTTTTAAATATAACGGAATTTAAAACGGGTCACGCCCGCGGATCCGAGTCGGGTCGGGTTAACTAAAAAGTTGAAAACATTTCGGTTAACTTCTGTTATTAACTAATTAATTGAAAATATTTTTTGGTATTTGTCCAAAAAATTATCTCTCGATCATTTGCCAAAGCCAAAGTCAAAGCCGTAGCCGTAGCCGAAGCTGAAGCGAGCGACCGACGACGATGACGGCGCGAGGGGGGTCCCTCTTTCCAACCCTTTTAACAATGAATAGGAGTGTTTATTTATTTAAACTCTCGTATTTTCATTTCCATTACCGACGAGGGACTATTGCCTTTTTCATTAAAGCATTAGAGGACTTTTCAAGTTCCCAACCTTTCAAGTTCTAAACTTTTCAAATTCCTCTCCTTCCCTCTATTTCCCATCAATTCATGCTACATACCCAACAATCCCCCACATTGATGGGGAATAGTTATAACATAGGAATGCACGGACAATTGTGTACTTTACAAGCAAGGATTAATTGCATCTAAATAAGTAGGTTTGCCCTTGGACTTTCCGCAGTGAACATATGTCGGATATACTCGGTTAATTGTTAGATGTGATATCTTTGAACCGTCGAACTTTGGTGTATATCTATACAACCATATGTCACACAATTAACCCTTTACTGTTTATGATTCTTACGGTTGTGTTCTTTCAGCCATGAACACCTCCTGGTTTCATGAGTGTATAGAGAATAGGCTTTTGACATAAAATTCTCTTTGAAGCGGCTTCCACTTCACACTCACATAGGTGATTTCTAACCGTGTCATCTCGTAGATACACTATTTGGTCAAATCTACCAAACTTAGCAAATCATTAAAAACTTTGAGCTTTATTACCTCATTAACAAGCCTTAAAGTCTTAACCTTTTCCTGAACATTGTCTTCATCATGAGAATGGATTGAGTTAATTGACAATGTCGAACCGTCAGCCACAACTTTGTTTTTCTCCTTGAATCTAGCGCTTGGGATCTCCAGTCTGCTAGATAGAGTTACCGTCATGCTGACTTGTCCTATGCCGTAAACCCATTCCCTTCGATGATCTTTCAACTGCCTCTCTAACTAGGCCTTTCGTTAGTGGATCTGACACTTTATCGCTTGACTTTACATAGTCAATTGTGATTATTCCACTAGAGAGCAGTTGTCTTACGGTGTTATGTCTACGTCGTATATGACGTGACTTCCCGTTGTACATAACGCTCCCTGCCCTACCTATTGCTGCTTGACTATCGCAATGTATGCAAATTTGTCCAACAGGTTTGGGCCAGAATGGAATATCCTCTAGGAAATTCCGGAGCCATTCCGCTTCTTCACCATCCTTATCCAAAGCAATGAATTCAGATTCCATTGTGGAGCGAGCAATACATGTCTGTTTGGAAGATTTCCAAGAGACAGCTCCTCCACCAAGTATGAATACATAACCACGCGTGGATTTTACATCATTTGACCCGGTTATCCAATTTGCATCACTATATCCTTCAATCACAGCAGGATATTTATTATAATGCAAAGCATAATGTTGTGTCCATTTTAGATAATCCAACACACGTTTCATAGCCATCCATTGAGTTTGATTCGGATTACTAGTGTACTGACTCAGTTTACTAATAGCACATGCTATATCTGGTCGCGTGCAATTCATAACATACATCAAACTTCCCTACACTCTGGCATATTCCAATTGAGAGTCACTTTGACCTTCATTCTTTTTAAATGTACAACTTAAATCAATTGGAGTTTTGACTACATTGAAATTCAAGTAGTTGAACTTATCCAATACTTTTTCAATATAATGAGATTGAGATAACGCTAGTCCCTGGGGAATTTTGATAATCCTTACCCCCAAGATCAAATCAGCAACTCCTAAGTCTTTCATATCGAACTTGCTGGACAACATGCGCTTAGTAACATTTATATCGTCAATTTCTTTACTCATTATTAACATGTCATCAACATACAAACAAACAATGACTTCATGATTCATAACGTTTTTAATGTAAACACATTTATCACATTAGTTAATCTTGAATCCATTTGCCAACATTATTTGATCAAATTTAGCTTCCCATTGTTTGGGTGCTTGCTTGAGTCCATAAAGTGACTTCACAAGTCTGCACACGTTCTTTTCTTTACCAGGAACTATAAACCCTTCAGGTTGTTCCATGTAAATTTCTTCCTCTAACTCTCCATTTAAGAAGGATGTCTGTACATCCATTTGGTGGATTTTCAGATCATGCACTGCTGCTAGTGCTATTAACATCCTAATTGATGTTATCCTTTTTACTGGAGAGTATGTGTCAAAGTAGTCCAGACCTTCCTTTTGTCTGTACCCTTTGACTACTAGTCTAGCCTTATATTTGTCAATAATCCCATCAGGTTTAATTTTCCTTTTAAATATCCACTTTGGTCCTAAAGGTTTATTTCCTGGAGGTAGATCAGTCAATTCCCAAGTGTGATTGCTTAAAATTGATTCAATCTCACTATTGACTGCTTCTTTCCAATAAGTTGACTATGACGAAGACATAGCTGCTTTAAATGTTTGAGGCTCATTTTCAAGCAGTAGTGCTACAAAATCAGGTCCGAAAGAAACAGATTATTGTTGTCGAGTACTTCGCCTCAGTTCCTCACTAGTTAGAATATTTTCCATTGATTCTTCTCGTGGTCGTTTAGGTCTTTCAATTATTGACTCACTTTCTGTTTTATACGGATTAAATGTTTTCAAAAAACTCTGCATTATCTGATTCAATTATTGTATTAACATGAATCTCAGGATTATCAGATTTGTGAACCAAAAATCGACAGGCTTTACTATTCACAGCATACCAAATAAAGACACAATCTATTATTTTGGGTCCAATTTTCACCCTCTTCGGTAAAGGAACCTCTTCCTTGGCTAAACACCCCCACACTTTGAAATATTTCAAGTTGGGTTTTCTTCCTTTCCACAACTCATATGGAATTGATTGTGTTTTTCGATGGGGTACTCTATTGAGTATTTTATTAGCTGTAAGGATGGCTTCCCCCAAAAGATTTCGCGGTGATTCAGAATTGATCATTAAGGCATTCATCATTTCCTTTAATGTTCTGTTCTTCCGTTCTGCCAAACCATTTGACTGTGGTGTATAAAGTGCAGTAGTTTGATGAATAATACCATATTCCAAACATATCTCTGCAAAAGGAGATTAATATTCTCCACCCCTATCACTCTGAATCATTTTTATCTTTAGATTCAATTGGTTTTCCATTTCATTTTTGTATTGCTTAAATGCATCAATTGCTTCATCCTTACTATTCAGCAAATATACATAACAAAATCGAGTGCAGTCATCAATAAAAGTTATAAAATACTTTTTTCCACCACGAGATGGTTTTGACTTCATATCACATATATCTGTGTGAATTAAGTCTAAAGTTTTAGAATTTCTTTCAACAGACTTGTAAGGATGTTTAACAAACTTACTTTCCACACAAATTTCACATTTCGATTTATCGCATTTAAAATCAGGCCATACTTCTAGATTAACCAATTTTCGCAAGGCTTTGTAATTTACATGTCCCAAACGGGCATGCCATAAATCACTTAACTCCAATAAGTAAACAGAAGCAAAATTTTTATTAATACTGTCAACAACCATTACATTTTGTTTGAAAAGACCCTCATTGAGGTAGCCCTTTCCTATGAACATTTCATTCTTACTTATGACAGCTTTATCACTAACTAGGACACACTTAAACCCGTTCTTAACGAGTAGTGCAGCAGAAACTAAATTCTTCCTAATAGTAGGGACATGCAGAACATTGTTCAAAGTCAACACTTTGCCGGAGGTCATTTCCAACATTACTTTCCCAGTTCCTTTAATCCTTGCTGTTGCTGTGTTTCCCATGAATAAATCTTCATTGTACTCAGCAGGAGTGTACATTGCAAAGGCTTCTTTCGCAGAGCAAATATGTCTAGTGGCACCGAGTCGAGAAACAACTCCTTGGGATTTCCAACTAAGTTACACTCCGATATCATTGCACACAATTCATCTGCATCTTCCATCTTTTCCACGATGTTTGCTTGACTTTTGCCTTTGCCTTTGTTCTTATCCTTTCTTGGAGCATGACAATCAGAAGATCTATGACCAGCCTTTCCACAATTATAACAGTTGCCTTTGAATTTCTTCTTGGCCTGTTCTGGCTTCTGCCCGTTGGACTTCTTTCTCTTTTTGTCTTTGGTAGGAGCTTCTTCAACAATATTAACTCCAATGATTGTTGAACTCTTACGTGACTTCTTTTCGGCATTTTTTTTATCTTCCTCAATCTTGAGCCAAATCACAAGATCTTCAAGCTTCATTTCTTTACGCTTGTGATTTAGATAATTCTTGAAATCGTTCCACGAAGAAGGCAACTTCTCGATCATTGGAGCCACTTGAAAAGCTTCATTTACTACCATATCTTCAGCAATCAGATCATGGAGAATAAGTTGAAGTTCCTGCACTTGTGATCCAACAGTTTTACTATCTACCATTTTATAGTCTAAAAACTTTGCGACCACAAACTTTTTCAAGCATGCATCTTCTGTCTTATATTTCTTCTCAAGTGCATTCCACAACTCTTTTGAAGTTGTTATTTCACTATAGACATTATATAAGTCATCCTCTAAAGCACTCAAAATGTAACCTTTACATAGGAAGTCTGACTGTTTCCATGCTTCAACAATCATAAATTTTTCCCTGTCTGGCATATCATCAGCAGGAACTAGAGTATCTTCACTGGTAAATTTCTGCAGACCAAGAGTGGCAAGCCAGAAAAATACTCGTTGCTGCCATCCTTTGAAATTCACACCTGTGAATTTACCCGGTTTCTCTGCTTGTGATAAAAGAGTTCGAGTTGGTGCAGCAACAGCCACTGTAACACCAGTGTTTTCCATTTCTGATAAACAAAATTGATACAATATAAGTAATCAATAAATTATAATTGCAGACTTAAAGGAGTATAAAATCACAAAGATTTTTGTCTCCACCAGAAACACAGATTTAATAATTTCGTTATGATTGTTGCCAATCTGTGGTATGAAAATCAGAAATTACTGGTTGTAATAAATCATTAGAAACACGAAGTAACTGAGAATTTTAGAACCAGTAAATAAGATGAACAGAAATTTATTTGTAAAAAAGTAATTGAATCTGTAAAACTTACCAGAATCTGGAATACTCTTATTGATAATTTAAGAAGCAAATCAAGTCCACTGAATTCACAGTGTCCCCTTAAGAAAATTATTCCCCTCTAGTATCCGAGGTTTGATTTGCAATTTAACCTCCCAGGGTAAAATGATCTTAATCAGTAGAGTATAGATACCAAAAACTCTACTGTCAGCGAATCAATCCACAGCAGGAAAGTACACGAAGAAATATGTGTTTTTTAGAAGAAGGAAGATCAGAAAATTCGTAGGGAAGTATTCTGAAGACTGAATGGTATTTATAGGCAAGAAGAATATATTCTGAAAGGTTGCTACCCTTTCAGAATGACACGACCATTAATTAAAGGTTGCAAACTTTCAAATTGTATTGACTGTTCCTGAAAGTTGCAACCTTTCGGAACACTCATGGCGGGAATTTTTAAATATAACGGAATTTAAAACGGGTCACGCGCGCGGATCCGAGTCGGGTCGGGTTAACTAAAAAGTTGAAAACATTTCGGTTAACTTCTGTTATCAACTAATTAATTGAAAATAATTTTTGGTATTTGTCCAAAAAATTATCTCTCGATCATTTGCCAAAGCCAAAGCCGTAGCCGTAGCCGAAGCCGAAGCGAGCGACGACGATGACGACGCGAGGGGGGTCCCTCTTTCCAACCCTTTTAATAATTAATAGGAGTGTTTATTTATTTAAACTCTCCTATTTTCATTTCCATTACCGATGAGGGACTATTGTCTTTTTCATTAAAGCATTAGAGGACTTTTCAAGTTCCCAACCTTTCAAGTTCTAAACTTTTCAAATTCCTCTCCTTCCCTCTATTTCCCATCAATTCTTGCTACATACCCAACAACAAATACATGCTACTTGTCTAAAAAGGTTAGGCCCCATCAAGACACACCTGAACGTCTCAAGGGCTATCTTTCGAACGTCTTAGATGTTCTTGGACATTTGACCTCTAAACTTCTCAAAACTCCATATACTGTCTATAAGCATCATTATAACTCATTTTACTACTTAATAAGATCATTATATACAATATATAAATATTTATAGACACATGATATAAATAGGTGACAAGTCGTTGAACGTCTTGGTTGTCCCTTGACGTTTGACTCCAAAATTACCTCAAACTTTACACACTGCCTCAAAAACATATTATAAATAATTTTCCGAACCTTTGACCCTTAAGAAGAAAATGTTAGGCTCTAGATACCCTAACTCATTTTGGGGGGTCTTACAATATCCCCCACATTGGAACATTCGTCCTCGAATTACACTTAGTACACTTTAATCACAACAAGGGATTAAATGCATCATAGAGAAGTTCATCACATTCATAACCTTATCACATATAATCCAATGCACACAAGCAAGCAGAAGTTCTATTCACTCACTCTTTAATGCATCAAACATAAAGGCTCTTATCATGTCGTAGGAGGAACATCCTTCTCCTAATCATCACATGCTCATTACACTTCAATTCATGAAGAACTCATCTTGCAACTATCTTTAGGTCACACTTAGGGAGATCTTAAAAATACTCAAGAATCAATTAGGTACTCCTACATCAATGCACATAGACATGAATTTATTAAATCAAATAAAATATTTATTAGTTAAACCTAGTGCCATGAAGGTCATACTCAACCATACCATGTTTAGTTGTGTCCATGGAGCAATGTCCTTTTCCTCAACACACTTACATGTATCATGAGTTCACACTAAGCAAAATAAAAGGTCACTTTTCAAAAAAAAATAAGAATTCCCAACTTTAAAATCAAGGAATGCTCATGTTTCCTCCCTAGTGAAGTCAAAATGGTATAGATCATACCAAGCACATCACAACAAATAGGAAGTCATTTCACAAAATGTCAATTTCTAACATAGCCATAGCCTTCAGATTAAGCATCATTTGAGAAAAATAACACAGATCATAGGTACACACATGAACACTTAGCTAAACATGCTTTATCTTTTCAAGAGAGAACCTACAATTATGCTTTCCAAATCATAAGTCACATAGTTTTCACGAGACTCAACATATTTCATTTTAAAAAGACTCAACTTTTCATTATAAGGCTGACACATCAAAAGTGACTAAAACCAAGTTTCTTACCTTATCTCATGAAGTCAAATGCACAATTAGCATATCAAAATGCAATCAACATGAGAAAACATGGATTTTATCAAAAAATTTCTTTCATGCACTTTGGAAGCTTAAAAATATCCTTAAGGTAATGTCAATCAATACATACCAAACATATAAATTTCATGCAATTCATACTTTATGCGAGACTATATACATGAACAAGCTTACTAACAATACACTAGTTTCATTTTTCAAGCAAAAATACAAGGACAACGTAGATATTATTCACAACCTTACTACTCCATCACCATCCCACACTTAGGTTAAACCAAATTAAGAGCAACTTAACCCAATTTTCAAGAGGATCTTAGTTATCAATCCATAAAGAAATTAAAATAACTTACCATAAGGCTCCACATGCATTCTAAACGTTATCAGCAATGCTAATTTCCCCAAACTTTCAATTTAGGTCATACCATTTAACCACATAAGTTTTTCAACAATATGATAGACACCAAGGTCATACATCATTAGGGGAAGCAATAGAGGAGACTTATCCTTAAGGAATCTTTCTTTTCTTTCAACATTAAAATAAGGTAACTTCTAGATCAATAAAACCCACATTATCACCCTACAAAGATAAGTTACTACCCTCAATTCTAGGGGAAACACATCAATTCCATAACATCAAGGGGATAACAACACAATATGAAGTTAGAAATAAATCTACGACTCATCATGCCAAAAGACTCTCATTCTTTATCAAGCTCATATAAATAAACTCTATACACATTTTAACAACTTATAATCAAAGAATAATTTAGTCGATTTCCCAAAAATCTTACAATAAGCTGCCACAGTGAACATACTTCCAAATTCCAAAAATGCAACATTTAGGCAACTGATAGGAAAAACATGACAATATGAGATACAAAACTTTACCAATACAACCATACTATCATCACACCTAGGATCAAGTCTGTAAAAAGGACTCCAGTCCATATTAGGCAACTTATCAAGGACCACATATATACAAGGGAAACATTGAGCAGTTTTAAGCACATATTCTTAGGGTAGAATGCTTCCATAGGTAGTCACTATGCATTTGAAGTTCAAATCATAGTATTAGGCTACCATCATGTAAAATCATATAGGAACACATCATTCCAAAGGAACTCATTTTAACCATAATAACTTCTAAGATGCTTTAACTATATCACGAAATACATTTCTCAATATAACATGCTATTTCACATAAATTTCATATATAGCCATAATTGGCATAACATCATCAAAACATGCCAAAATTCACCTTCACACATATTCATTCAACCATAAAACCAAGATAAGCATTTAATATCACCTTTTCTCCCTCAAGAATAGAGAACAATCTCATCCAAGCAATCACATAAAAAATACCACCGGGCAAGAAAAGATAAGAGAGAGATTTTATAGAGTTAAGTTTTATGGCACGATATGAGAATGATGAAGAAGGGAAACTCTATCCTCCTATAGAATCTCATACCATTTGATGTGTGGCGACTTACCACCAATAATACAAGAATCTATTAGACATTTCAATATGAGACTTCTTGACCCTAAACAACTTTTGAAAACCAGTTTATAAACTTGATGCTCTGATACCACATTTATCACATCCGAAGAGAACCCCCTAGAAGTAACATGGCGTACTTGATCTCTCGGAGGTCTTATAGAAGCCCATAGTTATCATTCATCGCATTGTCAAAGTAAATTTAGAGGAAAATTTAAAACTTTTCTTAGCACATCATATGCTAGAAACTTAACTTCATATGTATGTAAAATATCATATTACATACTTAGACTCTTAGTCTCTTTATCATCTGAGACTCAACAATATTAGAGTACATTAGGGACACGACCCTTATGACATAATACATAACTATACAATATTTAATAAACTTTACAGTAAACTAAACATTATGACATCCTTGGACTTAATAATTCCTTTACTTGAGCTTAGGAATCATCTATCAAGCTCCTCAATCATATAGATGTCCTTTAAGCATCCATAACCTACACTTTGCATAAAAAGTAACCAAGCAAAAACATGCATTTAAAAGGGACATTTTCTTGAAATCATACTTCATGCCTTTTTGAGTAAATCTTCATAAAACCTTTATTGAATAGCATGTATATCATTCACATACTTCATATGAATAAAATAAAAGGCCAAACATCATATAAGATCAAAAATAAAATTTAAGCCATAATTGAGTTAACTTTACATTGAGCTCCTTTACCTTAACAGTGAAGTCTTTTTCTTTTAACTCATAAACGTTCCAAGTTACCCCCTAGTGATACTTGATGCAATGCATCACCATAAGGTCATAAAGAAAGCATATATACAACCTACATGATCCAACACATGTCGTTATATAAGCATAATACATTCTAGACACATTTCAGTCTACCCTCCATTGGATTAACAGTAAGCTACTTCAATTTGTGCATATTTTTACTTCTTTTCATATACATCATTATAAGACTTTGTTCATGACCTCAATATTAGTATACTAGTGCAATGTACATGTCAAGCCCCATAACCTAACACATACTACGTAAACCCATCAGGAGACCACAAACGTTATAATTCAATTCGTACATCGACATATTAAGTTAAGAGAACCTCATTCATGTCAAAAACCTTGAGAATATAGTCATTAAGACTCACATAGTGCTTATAAGAATAAGACCACATCACATAGAATCATACCATGCACATCTTCATGAAAAATAGACAAATTCTACCATTTCATGCATAAAGACATAATCATAATCATACACATTAGGTCACCTTCCTAGGACTTCCTAAGGAGCTACTTGTGCAATGTCTAGATGGGTTCATTACTTCAACCTATACTAAGTAACCTCCCTTAAGTCATTCTAGTTAGGATCCTAGTCATCTATTTCCATTGTCCATTTTACATTAGGGAAATTATAGCCTTAACCGACAATAAGACCATGGGTGGTAAACATGGAATTTGTTGTTATAGAGCCGTACACAAATGGATGATGTTCCTACCTAGCCAAGGTAGAATATTAAAATATATCCTAGCATTTTAAGTGAATTCACTTTGATAGATCCTATGTGGCAAGCATAGTTTATGGAACTAAGAAATAGGTATAATCCCTCTACATGTCATAGGGCAATTGGGGCCTCCTCTCATGAGAAAACGTGGTGAGTCTTCCTCAAGTGGAAGTCAACACCTCATGTGAATCCATAAGTGAGTATTCCTCTAAGGGAAGTCAACACTCTATAAGGAACAATTTGTGAATCTTCCTCCAAGGGAAGTCAACACCTATTACTATCAAGTTCACTCGGTTCTAAGCTAAGTTTCCTTTATTGAAAATCCTTTATTACATTAATTCATAAAACCATAGGCTTAGGATATTTTTTCCTCATATTCCTATAGAATATTCAAGCACGTATCTAGTTAAGGATACACTTGAGCACACCTTTCAAGGATCCTTCATTGGCTAGATGATCATTCATGTGTGTCTGTGTATACTTAAATGTGAGCAAACCTTTCACATAACACATTTACACCACACATGTTAATATATTAACGCATGAGTCTGTAAGTATAACTATATGAGCAATCCTTTCATATAAACACACTAAGACACTACGCCCATTCATACTTCATTGGGTGTTGGAGATTTTTGGAGAAACATACAATATAAAAACATATACATTTTGTGACTCATCTTCTTGGTTACAAGTGATTATTAGAAACTAGAAGTACAAAAATATAGATGTGAAAGGCTGATTTGCTTCTTGTTGAATTATTGGTTGAAGTAGGACTATGAATAATTTATTGCATAAATCCAACATGACTCTATTTTACTCTTTATACAAAATATAGTGTTACATACAAACCCAATAGACTTGCCTGCTTGACATACTTGAATGATTTCTTAGAAATCCATGGGAGGACATCTTAATACAATTGTGAAGTTGAATAACTCTTTCTTCGAATGACACTTGAAGACTCTATTACTAAAAAGCTTGTAAAAAAGTGGATTTCTTTTTACTTGGAAAAAAAGGTTAAATCACTCTCTTTGCTTAAAGATGATTTGTCGTGATCAGTAGTACCTGTGTGGTATTGCATTTTACGCTACTTCGTTAGTTAATATAAGGATACTCTGCCCTTGAATTGATAGATGTGTCTTCTTCCTTGTGTTGTTGTTGTCTTCCCTAATCATGATGACATTTTTCCATTAAATTGATAAAGGTATCTTCTTCTTCCTCATATTATTGCTGCTCTGGTCGAAATAGAATCCATTACAGCTTTGCTCAAGAAAACAATTCAGGTGGTTTCATTTCATTGATTGAGTTGTTGCTGCTTTGCTTGAAATAGAATCCAAAACAACTTTGGTTGAGAGAAAATTTCAGGTTTGTTCATATTCCGATCATGTTCTTGTGTTTCTTTCATAAGTTATATTAATGACGTCCTTTTATCGCACCATTCATTACTATAGGTAGCAATTTCAGCTTCTTCCCTATTATTGCTAGTGCATTGAGTCGAAACTGAGAAAGTCATAATGAGATCCCCTTTCACACTTTGATCACATCTCCAATGCCATTTTTTCATTTATTAGTAGTAAACTGCCATCTGTGTATGTCATAACCATTGCATGTTGAAGGCATAATCATATAGGCTTGCCTCCAATTTCTATGTGGAAATTAAATGTTCCCAATAAAACAAGAAATATGGGATAATAGAGAATCTATTCTAAAATGAACAGAGCAATATACTCCTCTGGTATGTCTGTCCATCATCTTTATATGTGACTATTTGAGCTTATAACTTGATATTCTTTGCTTGTAAAGTTCAATGTGGACATTATGTACACTCCAAACCACTTTATTTGTTTACTGTTATTATTGCTTAAAAATGCTTGTTCTTTTTCCTTTTGGCTAGAAACATATAGAAGTCCTTCTAGGCCCTCACTAGGTACTATGATTCTGACACCAATTTGACAATTTCTTAAGGATAAGTAAAAAAAAATAGAGCACACAACGCAGCAATAGTGATCGCACCCTAGCATTGGTTATTGAAAATACAAGAATGTGGTTGATACATAACTACCGAGTTGTCTCGCTATACTGTCTGGTCACATAATGTCTTATTGTCAACGGTGTGCTATCTTCTTGTGGCTGTGTTTGTTAATACTGCCTCATATTGCAAGAATTCTAGTAGTATGAGTAATGATAATACCACAGACAAGAAATCATTCAAAATGTGACATATTGTGTACGTACATATATAGTTTTTCGCCTTCTATCGTTCACTTTTTTGACCAGTTCTTATCATCAACATCTTACCATTAGTCTGCATAAGATGAAGGCAAAAAATGTCTCTACACCTAAGGTACTAATTATTAATTTTGATAAGTATTGTATGAGAGACCGGGAAAGATCTACCTCGCATTCATTAAAAAAGATAGCAGTATGACCTAAACTAAAAGCATTGAATATCATTTGAGTCATTTCTCCTTTACAATAAAGGAGCAAAAATGACAAACTTTTCTTGGGTGTGATGCCTAGATGGAAGCAAGTACAAAAGCTTGATTCTACGATAGTCGAGTTAAGCCAAGCTAGACAAAAAATGATCAATCGTTTTTCTAATCAGTCTACTCTGGAAGACTTGCTGTTGTACAAATAGACTAAGGAGATGCATAGTTTTACAAATATATCACCAAACATTCAAGAGAAAGTTTCATTGATTGAGAAACTAAAAGGGGCTTCATATATGGAACGCCAATTTTAAACATAAAACTATTTGTATAGTCTTAGGTAAATCTCAATATTGACAAATCCTTATTCATTCTTATCGCTAACTCACTAGCCAATCATATCTAAATTCTAAAGCAAATGCAGAACACATATTAATAATATCCTAATAAGTACCATATTTATTCCTCGCAATAGAACTGTTAACTCCAAAAACATAAACAAGAACACATACTTTACATTGAAAATTTCAGTTTTGAATGCGGAGTCCTCCACTATATTCATAGTTTTGTTGCACCTATATATGCTTTCTCTGTTTTAATTCAGGTTGATAACAATGTCTTTAGGGATATTTTGTTGTAGAGTGTTTATTTCAAGATCCTTCAGTAATAAGCTCTGATACATCCTCCAAATTTTCGTTAATCTTTTCAGAAGGATCTAAATATTGTAGACCAATTCTAATGCCACACATTTGTAGTCCCTCCTTTTATTTTCTGCACAGTTGCATACTGTACAAATTTTTTAAAATTTTTTCGTAGTGCTACGACATTGCTGCCAGCTTCTCTGTTTTATTTTCTTATGCACTACTGCAATATTTCTTGATAGAGAATCCTAACCCAGCTTGAATTTACAAGAACATTTCTTTATGAATTACTGCTTCTTGGTTTTTACTGTTTTATGCACTGCTGCAACACATTTAATCCTCCTGCAATTTATTGGTAACTTCTCTACTGTAATAACTCTTTGACAAACCAACGGGAAATGATATCAGTTATGGAAAGTCCCTATACTTACCATCATGCTTTATGGGCCTTACTAACTTCTATTTCCTAGATTGCCCTAATTATGCATAAATCCTTTCACACGAACGCACAAAACTCTGAATTTCTAAAATAACTAACTATCGAAACAAATGTTTCTTTTCGCAGGAAAATTGAGTAGCAGCTAACTGTTGGGTTTTATTTGCCCTAAATTTCTTACCATAAATAGATTTTCCTTTTAGGAAAAGGTTTTGGATTGACTAATCCTTTTTCGGGTAGGAAAAGGTTTAGGACTCTATTATTAGAGGAATGTTCCTTCTAACTTAATCAGCATTCACAATGTAGTCTTAAAGACTGTGAGAGTTTTTTGTTAGGGGGAGAAATTGTGGGTCACAAGCTTGATACGTTATCACTGGTGTGAACCTCCCATATATTCTGAGTGAATTTGGTTGAGGGTTGTTTCCCTCTGTATTTGTACTCTCATATATATAGTGGATTGCTCATCTCATTTGTGGACGTAGGTCGATTGATCAAACCACGTTCAATCTTTGTGTCTTTTGGTATATTTCTCGTTGTCTTCTTACTCATGATCTTTCGAGTTTGATTTGCTAGCTTCCGCATTTACACCTACTTATATTTGGTCCCAACAAGTGGTATCAGAGCAAGATTCAATGAAGGAGTCAGGTTTAGTGGTTCGATAATCGATGATTTAACTAGGTTATAAGGAGGTGTTCATCTTGCGGGTTTAGTTCTAGCCGCAACCATTTTAACAGTAATGAAAATTTTGTTGGAGAAATTGTTTCAGAGAGGTTCTCTTTGTTGAGACATAAATTTGCAAAGGATATTATGGAGAGGAGAAGCAAGTTTTTTAAGATTAAGTCAAGAAGGTGGACAAATTTATTTTGTCAGAAATTCATGCCAAAGGGGAGATTTGTAGGGTTTTATTTGCCCTAAATTTCTTACCATAAATAGGTTTTCCTTTTAGGAAAAAGTTTTGGATTGACTAATCTTTTTTTCTGGTAGGAAAAGGTTTAGGACTCTATAATTAGAGGAATGTTCCTTCTAACTTTATCAGCATTCACAATGTAGTCTTAAAGGCTTGGAGAGTTTTTATTTTGGGAGAGAAATTGTGGGTCACAAGCTTGATACGTTATCACTTGTGCGAACCTCCCATCTATTCTGAGTGAATTTGGTTGAGGTTGTTTCCCTCTGTATTTGTACTCTCATATTTAAAGTGGATTGCTCGTCTCCTTTGTGGACGTAGGTCGACTGACCGAACCACGTTAAATCTTTGTGGCTTTTGGTATATTTGTCGTTGTTTTCTTACTCGTGATCTTTTGAGGTTTGCTTTGCTAGCTTACACATTTACACCTATTTATTTTCGGTCCCAACACTAACATCCTCACAATTCTATGGTAGAGCATCTTGTGTACATAGTACATTATATAACATTGTGAGGCCTTAATAATTTTTTCATCGATTTCAGTTATCCATGCATCGTTACAATTGTACCCTTGCTTTCTCAAAAAACATACAAGTGATTCACTCGAATTACTGGACTTACTACAAAAATCCTTCCGGCTGGAGTTGAAAGCACTAAAGACAAAAGAAATGGCTACCTTTTTCTTCTTGTTTCTCTTCTTCTTTTTTAAGGTTGTTCGACTCCTTTATGCGCAATCTTGCTGCTCCATTCTATCCTTATTATTCCAACACTCTAGTCGATAAAGCATTGATAGTCAACACATCCTAGTCGGAAGAAAAATCGACCTCCCACATCTTGACCACCATAGATTTGTTATTATATGTGTAAGGCCTAGATTGTAGGATCTAATCCCTATCCTTTGTTGATTGGAATTTCAATATGAAATATCCCTGTGGGTGCAACATTAACAAGATAACTGCAGAACTTTTTTAATTATGTTAGGCCATGTTTTTCATTTTCTGCATAGCCGTATAACGACACAAACTTTGTTTTAATATATTCGTCATATATTGCTGTCAGCTTCTCTGTTTTGCCTTTTTTTGTCTAGTTGATCATCAAGAACATGTCCATTTCCTGCTTTACCATTGCTGCAAAGTTGTTTAACTAAATATTATATAGTTATGAATCTTCAAAAAAAATGTTAGATTCTTGATTAATGTATCAGGAAGTTTATCTAATAGTTTTTTCTTATTTCTTGCATCTCTGTAGATGTTTCTGAATATGACTTTACAAATACTTAACGTTATGTTTTCTGCCCTATTTTGATCATTCATCAGTGAAGATACTAGTTTAGAAAAATTCACTAACTCATTAACATTAGTTTTCTATGAATGTTATGCAAAATATTGTATATTATCTTTGTTTTTTGTTAGTTAAGTATTGAAACTAACAATATTGGATGTTTACAAATGATTGTAATCAATCGAACTTTGTATTCTATCCTCCTGCCCCTCTCTCTATATAATGTTTTTTTTGTATCAATATTTTTAGAAGTAATTGATTTTGATATTTATTTATGCGTATAGATTTGTGTGATATATCAATGGTTGTAGGATCAGTGTTGGTCAATTAGAGACCAAAATTATTGACCATTTAAAAGGTCAATATATAATCAAAATTGTTGCTCGTCTCTAATGAATAAGCTAGGACAAGAAATGATGCTTCTCTGTAAATCTATTCTAGGACCAGGTTGTTGTAAAGTTATAGAAGGACAATGTTTTAAAGTTATAGAAGGTCATGTTCATCATTAAAGTTCTCTAGGACCAGTTCGTTCCAGTCGCTACAACTACACAAGGAGCATATTTTAAGTAGTCTCAAATACTATTTTAGGACTAGGTCAAACTCGTCTCCAATGATCTATTAGGACCAAGTTCCGAAAGGTCGAAAAAAAAGTTTAACAACTTAAATGCCAAGAGATCATGCCCATTTAATCCTCCTATCATCAGGAGCTAAGCCTGGCCTATTTGAGACTACATAAGTAGTCCCTAAAAAGATAACGACTACTAATTTTTCTCGTCTCAAAACCAATTCAGCAATTTGTTTTTTGAACTCGTCGTTGTTGACCAATAGCGAGAAATATCTTGGACGGGCGACGACCAGATTTTTCTGGTCTACATTGCACTTTTGGGACGAGATTTGCACTTTGGGGGACTCGATTTCCCTTCCGTTGAGACTATTTTTCTTGTAGTGATAACTGTGGCGACAAGGACATGTTCTTCACAATTATAACATATAAAACATTTCCACAATAAGTGTATCAGACCAATCAATAAAATTCAATAGTAATTCTACACAATATAGAAGAGATTAGGTCAAACAACCACCTTGCCATAAAAAACATTACCATTCTTTAGCCTAATCAATTCACTTCACCAAGGCCATATACACAATTCCAAACCAACAATCCTACCATACCAATGATTCAACAATATACAATATGAATATCATCAAATTATGGCAACCTACATAAAATTCTATCATGATCTATACATAATAAAATAGCCCAATACAATCTACAGTAGAATTCAATACGATTAAGGGAAATTTTTCAAAATGTTAATGTTTTAAAATTTAATAGGAACCATTGTCAACACTTTTAATGTTTAGTAAAAATGTTAAAATTTAAGTTTATTATTTATCTTATTTAAGTTTTTATTAGTCATTTTTATTTAAAGGATATAATTGTTTACTAACAAAAAGGATATAAATTTTTAGAAAAGGAACAATTGTTTAAAAGTCTCATCAGTTACAAAATTTCAAAAGTAAATACAAATCAAAAAAATAAACACAGGGAACTCATCCTACTTGTTCATCAAATTGCTAGTATCGATTTTCAAATTTTCATTGATAATACACATGTTCTGTTGAAATGAATTTGATTAAATCACATTTTTAAAATTTGTATTTTTTAGAATATTATATCAAACCATAATAGATTGTAGAATTTTCATTATGTCTGTTGTTCTTTTGCTTGAATCTTGTTCTTTCTTTAATCATATTCATATATAATTATTAAATTATATTGGAATACAATCCGTAAAATTTTTGTAATACGATAAAAGAAAAATATATTTTACAGTTATGCAATACAATTTTGATCACTGAGGATACAATTTTAGTTTCACTGTGAAAGTAAAATACAAATTTTAATTTGAATGTAAAAGTAAGCACATAAAATACAAAAGTTCACCTAAAATACGAAATGAACACAATAAATACTCACGTCAATTGGAATACAAAATTGATTTTGTTGGAATATCATTACGATGAATACAAAAAATATAAACTTTTCTGAATATAATTTGAGAGTTAAATACAAAATGATCACAATAAAATACTCACCACAATATGATATTCAATTTTAATTTGAATGGTAAAGTAAGTAAATAAAATATAAAATTTGTTGGTATACAATTATGATGAAAACACAATAAAAAAACTTGTTGTCACTGAAAATTGAGATTGAAATACCAAATGAGCACAATAAATAATCACTCAATTGAAATACAAATGTGACTTTGTTGGTATACCATTATGATGAATACAAAATAAATAAAAAAAATAGAACTTATTTGTACACAAAGTGATACTGAAAGACAAAATAAAAAAATTAAAATATAAATTTTTCATCATTTGTGCTCAAGGTAGAAAATTGTGATATTTGAAAAATTGAACATTGGTTATTAAGTTGAATACCTGTAGTAATTCTCGTAAGTTCTGCCATTGGAGAGTTTATTAAACCTGCATCGTGATTTTAACTACAAACAAAATTCAGCAAGTTTGAATTCTGGCTTAAATTATTGACCATCTTGGGTCATGTTGTGTCAGACAAAGAACTTGCCAAAACCTCTAACTTCCACCGATATCTGTAGCTTCTTGGGATTTGCTGGTTATTATCGCAGGTTCGTGGAGGGTTTTTCTTCCATTACTTCCCCACACACAGCTTTGATGAAGAAGAAAGTCAAGTTTGAATGGGCAGAGACTTGCGAGAAGAGTTTCCAGGAGCTCAATGACAGTCTCATTTCATCCCTGGTGCTTACTTTGCCTAAGAGTGGTGAGAATTACACAATTTATTGTGATGCATCTAGTTTTAGTTTGGGTTTTGTTCTTATGCAGGGTGGTAAGGTGATAGCTTATGCATCTAGACAGCTCAAGGTTCATGAAAAGAATTATCCCACTCATGAACTGGAGTTGGTAGCTGTGGTGTTTGCACTGAAAAACTGTGGAGGCACTACTTGTATTGAGTTTATGTGGATGTGTTCACAGACCACAATAGTCTCAAATATGTGTTTACGCAGAGGGAGTTGAACCTACGTCAACGGAGATGGTTGGAGCTATTGAAAGACTATGACATGAATGTCCACTACCATCTAGGTAAGGCTAATGTTCTAGCTTATTCTTTGAGCAGGATGAGCATGGGGGTTACAACCCACATTGAGGATGAGAAGAATGAGTTGGTGAAAGATGTACACAGACTGTCCAGACTGGGTGTGCGGTTGGTTAACTCTACTAGTGGGGGTGTTTCAGTTCATCCTAGTTCTGAATCATCTTTTGTAATTGAAGTCAAGAAGGGTCAGCATCTTGATTCGGTGTTGATGGATGATATACCGTGGTTTCACGGTATTATTAATACTTTTTCCTTAAGTTTAGTGTGTCCAAAAGTCTTTTTGTGATAATTTTTATATAAGTTTCTCTTTTTTTTGAAGGAAATCTGTCCAAAGCTGAATGCAGAGATTTTGAGCGAAGAAATGCAGAAGAGACCACCTACGGAGCTTATGACGGTCTGTCGTGCTTGTGATGGTCCGTAGGTGGAAGCGTAGTGAAGCTGCTGAAGGAAGATGGGGAAGTCTGACCAAGTGTGGGGTTACGAAGCTTGTGACGGTCCGTCGTGTCTATGACGGTCCGTCCTGTAGGTTCGTCATGAAGTTCAGAGAAGTAATCCCAGTACCCAGATTCCAAGAGTTGAAGTGTTTTGGAACGAAGACCCTCGACGGACCGTCGTGTCTGTGACTGTCCGTCATACTTGCCGTCGAGGGTAATGAAGAGAGCAGCAGAAGAAATTGCACAAGTATGGGACGACGGA
>NC_028639.1:46444595-46447508 GCF_001406875.1 Solanum pennellii | reverse complement strand
TACTAATGAGTTTTAAATTTGCAAGAAAATTACTCTGCAGCAGTCCTGACGGATACAGCGACGGATCGTTGCTTCTGCTACGGCCCGTCGCATGAATTCGTCATACCAGGTACGTCTTTCTGCTATGTTCAAACTAGGGCACATGCGACGGACCGTCATCTTGACGACGGTCCGTCCTGCACAACCGTTCTGGTTGTCAGAGACCCCTTTCCTAAGGGTCTCTCTCTATTTTTCTAAGTATCCTCAAACAGACAACTACGACGGATCATCGTACCTTCGACGATCCGTCTTGCATGAGCGTCATGACGGTCAGAGACCCCTCTCCTAGGGGTCTCCACATTTCTCACAAGTGTACTCTGACGGACACCTATGACGGACCGTCTTACCTGTGACGGTCCGTCCTGCATGACCGTTTCAATGGTCTGAGATCCCTCTCCTAGGGGTCTCCACATTTTTTTTCAAGTGTCCTCTGACGGACACCCACAACGGACCGTCGTACCTATGACGGTCCGTCCTGCACATACCGTCATACTAGTCAGAGACTCTCCTTCAGGGTTCTCCATATATACATAGTCGATGTAAGACATGACGGACCCCATGACGGTCCGTCATAGTCACGACGAGCCGTCACCAGGCCCGTCGTGTGTCACTGTTACTATAGTATTGTCTTTTATTTTTAAATTTTTTTGTGTGGTTTTGCTTGTCTTGTTTTCTACTTCTCATACTAATATTGATCCTTTACAGGTCCTATCTACTATGGAACCTAAACAAGATCGAGTGTATGCACGTGGGCGATCGAAGTTTGTCGCCCCGTCTGCCCGCATGGTCATTGGCTCTGATGATGAGCGTGACCCCGAGTACGTGCCCAGAGGCACTTCCACCCCTTCCCGTGCTTCGCGTGTAACCAGAGCCACACCCAAAAAGGTGGCGTCCGGAGTAGTCACTGCCTCCCAGTCTGATGAGGAGCGCACACTGACCGGCACACCTTCTCGGTCAGCCACCAATGAAGAAGGAGCGCCGTGAGATGGAGGCTGCGAGAAGAGCCTCTCTTACTGATGAGGAGGTGCGCCAGCAGAGAGTTCGAGAGTTAGTTGCTGGGGCGTCTAGCTCCCGAACTGTGGAGATAGCGGGAGGCACTGCTGATGGTGCTGTTGTTGCTGAGGACATCACTGAGGGTGTCCGGACTACAGAGGTAGTGGGTTCCGGGGAACCGGACCCACCAGCTTGCTGATCGTCGGCGCTCTGCGCCACAGGTTTGCTTCACCTACCACTCTAGTATTTAAATTTTAATGCATTGGGGACAATTGCATATTTTTTTGTTGGGGGTGGGGTAAATGGAAAGTGAGTGCTAGGGTGAAGTCTGAGTAGCTCAATTCACTATCCTCTTTTGGGGTTTTCTTGCCTGTGTTCTTTTTCCCCAAAAGACTTATTACTTTTTCTGTTGAACCAGCATGTCTATATCTTTTGTACATAGTTTAATTCTTGAGCATGATGGCTAAAATGATATCGTGATAAACTGGAAAATGATGCATGACTAGGCATAGTAACTGATAAATGTGTGGCTCTAAGCATGCCATAGATTTACACCATTGCATTACCCTAAGTCTTAAATTCGAACTAGGTGTCTGATAATCTTGTATAGTGATGAGATGTCAAGTGAGTGTGAAGAAAATTCGAATAAGTCCACTATTGGTATTGAGCTAGAACTTGCCTGGTTAGTCCTGCTGAAAGTAAATTGTAATAGACAATTAGGAAAGGATCATAGGCCCTTATTCAATATAGACCATTGTTTAGCCTAAATAAAAGAAAACCAAATGAAATTTATCCTTCTTTGATCCAAATGATTTGAGCTTAAATTAGACCTTTCTTTCTCACCCCAACTGATCTTTTCTGGGAATAATGTGTTGGCCCTGGTCCCTCCTTGGACATGTGCACCTCAGCTTATGCCAAAAGCATAAGTAGAGGGTGGCTAATGCAGTAAACAACCTTCGTTATGGCTCTGACCCAACTTTGGGTATTGTGTACTTTGACTCATGGCAAAGCCATGAGTTTAGGGTGGCTATTATGAGGAATGCTCTGAAAAGTGGGGTTGAAAGAACAAAGAGAGAGAAAGAACAAAAGTAAAGTGACTCAAGATTTAGTTGAAAGAAAAGTAAAGAAAAAGAAAAATATACAAAAAAATACAAGCAAGAAAAGAAGAGAGTCACTTACACAAATGAAGAAAGAAGAGAAAATAGCGAGGTGAAAGAATATGAGAAACTGGGCGAGATAAAATCATAGAAAATGGTATGTTTAGCCGCGATGTCAAGGAGGGCAAAAAGTCATTAAAGTATACCTAAATATACCCTACCTGACCCTAAGCCTATATTACTAGCTAAAAAAGTCCTATCGTGATCCTAAGGGTTGTATAGCGAACTTAAGGCAGTGAAAATAAGGGCAAGCTTATGGCAATAGGTATGAATGAGTGTGACTTTGTTCTGAGAGCGAGTGTTGAAATGTAATCCTTATACTCAAACTGAAATCATTGTGTGAAAAATGAGGATTTTGTTCTAAAGTGAGGACATTAGTCGCAATACCAGAATTGTTAGCACCTCGGTGAGATTGAAGAGGATAGGTGTTAGTGCATGGTGAGTCTGTGTCATGTTCTGATCCCACAAAATTCAAGCCTAATAGTGATAGCATGCATAGATTTGATGAGATTAATCGGGATTGATAGCCAAATGATTGCAAAGGATAAAACATGGATACTATTGTACAAAGATTTTGTATTGAGTCATAGTGCGTCGCTTGAGGACAAACAACGAATTTAAGTTGAGGGTGTTGATATACCGTGGTTTCACGGTATTATTAATACTTTTTCCTTAAGTTAAGTGTGTCCAAAAGCATTTTTGTGCTAATTTTTATATAAGTTAC
>NC_028639.1:46443703-46444299 GCF_001406875.1 Solanum pennellii | reverse complement strand
CCGTCATACTTGCCGTCGAGGGTAATGAAGAGAGCAGCAGAAGAAATTGCACAAGTATGGGACGACAGAATCCATTACTGTCTGTTGTGACAACGACGATCCGTCGCGAGGTCGGTCGACCAAGCCGCGTTTTGACAGATTTCAAGCAAATAGAGTCCTTGTATAATTAGGTTTTTATTTTCTATAAATAGTTCGAAAAAACCTCGTTTTAGATGTCGGAGTCTTGACCTTTGATTATTAGGTTAACTCCAGACCATTGTTAGACTCTGTTAGGTTAGACTCTTAGATTGAGAGACTCCATATTGTTAGACTCGGTATTGTTAGACATCATATTATTAGATTTTGTGTATTAGTGTTAGATTTTGAGATTCTTGCAAGTGATTTTTGGTGATTAATCAAGCAAACTTTTGGATTTACTCTTTCTCATCGAAGTTAGTACATGAACTCTTACTTAATATGTTTGAATATTGTGTTTATGGCCATGAGTAACTAAACTCCATAACTAGGGTTGTGGGAACCATAGACAAATAATGAGATAAAGCCAAACTAAAATAACAATTCTAGAATAGTGTCTTGCATGTATTAATAATTCTTTC
>NC_028639.1:46439756-46441141 GCF_001406875.1 Solanum pennellii | reverse complement strand
CGGGGCGTCTATCTCCCGAAATGTGGAGATAGCGGGAGGCACTGCTGATGGTGCTGTTGTTGCTGAGGACATCACTGAGGGTGTCCGGACTACAGAGGTAATGGATTCCGGGGAACCGGACCCACCAGCTTGCTGATCGTCGGCGCTTTGTGCCACAGGTTTGCTTCACCTACCACTCTAGTATTTAAATTTTCATGCATTGGGGACAATTGCATATTTTTTTTGTTGGGGGTGGGGTAAATTTAAAGTGAGTGCTATGGTGAAGTCTGAGTAGCCCAATTCACTATCCTCTTTTGGGGTTTTCTTGCCTGTGTTCTTTTCCCCCAAAAGACTGATTACTTTTTCTAGTTGAACCGGAATGTCTATATCTTTTGTACATAGTTTAATTCTGGAGCATGATGGCTAAAATGATATCCTGATAAACTGGAAAATGATGCATGACTAGGCATAGTAACTGATAAATGTGTGGCTCTAAGCATGCCATAGAGTTACACCATTGCATTACACTAAGTCTGAAATTCGAACTAGGTGTCTGATAATCTGGTATAGTGATGAGATGTCAAGTGAGTGTGAGGAAAATTCGAATAAGTGCACTATTGGTATTGAGCTAGAACTTGCCTGGTTAGTCCTGCTGAAAGTAAACTCTAATAGACAATTAGGAAAGGATCATAGACCCTTATTCAATATAGCCCATTGTTTAGCCTAAATAAAAGAAAACCAAATGAAATTTATCCTTCTTTGATCGAAATGATTTGAGCTTAAATTAGACCTTTCTTTCTCACCCCAACTGATCTTTTATGGGAATAATGTGTTGGCCCTGGTCCCTCCTTGGACATGTGCACCTCAGCTTATGCCAAAAGCATAAGTTGAGGGTGGCTAATGCAGTAAACAACCTTTGTTATGGCTCTGACCCAACTTTGGGTATTGCGTACTTTGACTCATGGGAAAGCCATGAGTTGAGGGTGGCTATTATGAGGAATGCTCTGGAAAGTGGGGCTGAAAGAACAAAGAGAGAGAAAGAACAAAAGTAAAGTGACTCAAGATTTAGTTGAAAGAAAAGTAAAGAAAAAGAAAAATATACAAAAAAATACAAGCAAGAAAATAAGAGAGTCACTTACAAAAATGAAGAAAGAAGAGAAAATAGCGAGGTGAAAGAATATGAGAAACTGGGCGAGATAAAAAGATAGAAAATGGTATGTTTAGCCGACATGTCAAGGAGGGCATAAAGTCACTAAAGTATACCTAAATATACCCTAACTGACCCCTGAGCCTATGTTACTAGCTAAAAAAGTCCTATCGTGATCCTAAGGGTTGTATAGAGAACTTAAGGCAGTGAAAATAAGGGCAAGCTTATGGCAATAGGTATGAATGAGTGTGACTTTGTT
>NC_028639.1:46437216-46438209 GCF_001406875.1 Solanum pennellii | reverse complement strand
ATTTTCTAGATGCCGGACCAAGGATTTAGAAATACATAACTTATCACTTTGCATGCAAGATACTAGGAAAGAATTGTTATAGTTAGAATTATCAAGTTATGAACCTGAGGGAAAACGTAAACCCTTGTTACTTTGATTAATTGATTAAATCCAACATTCAAAGCTGCTAAGTGTCTCTTTCAATTTCGTTAGTTATTTTCACTCATTTAGAACTAGAAACCCCCCTTTTTATTGTTTTTACTTTCCAAGGAAGTCATTGACCAAACAATAGTAATAACAAGTTGAAGTTAAGTCTAGAGTATTTTCCTCGTGGGAACGATCCCAACCTCACTAGTTGGGTTATTTACTTGACACGACCGCTTTACTTCTTTTTTGAAAAGTAAGTTTGAGCGTATCAAATTTTGGCGCTGTTGCCGGGGATTATAGCTTTTAGATTAACTTAAACTTATTACTATAGTTTAGTTGATATTTTCTTGATTTTACTTTGTTTTATTGTTTTTGATTTGTGCAGAACCACCCTCCTTGTATGCCAAATACACGGAGAGGAAGAGGCATACCATCTTGATGAAGTCTGAGTAATAAAGTATCCTCAGTCGTGCCGCGACGTTAAATCAGGCGCTTGTTGGGAGGCAACCCAATACTTATAGTTCTTTTTCTTTTTAGTAAATGGTAGCATTTTTCTACTAATGAGTTTTTAATTTTCAAGAAAATTACTCTGCAGCAGTCCTGACGGATACAGCGACGGATCCTTGCTTCTGCTACGGACCATCGCATGAATCTGTCGTACCAGGTACGTGTTTCTTTTGTGTTCAAACTAGGGCACATGCGGCGGACCGTCATCTTGACGACGGTCCGTCCTGCACAACCGTTCTTGTTGTCAGAGACCCCTTTCCTAAGGGTCTCTCTCTATTTTTCTAAGTATCCTCAAACGGACAACTACGACGGATCGTCGTACCTTCGACGATCCGTCCTGCATGACCGTCATGACGGTCA
>NC_028639.1:46434475-46436750 GCF_001406875.1 Solanum pennellii | reverse complement strand
AATTTTGGCGCTGTTGCCGGGGATTATAGCTTTTAGATTAACTTAAACTTATTACTATAGTTTAGTTGATATTTTCTTGATTTTACTTTGTTTTATTGTTTTTGATTTGTGCAGAACCACCCTCCTTGTATGCCAAATACACGGAGAGGAAGAGGCATACCATCTTGATGAAGTCTGAGTAATAAAGTATCCTCAGTCGTGCCGCGACGTTAAATCAGGCGCTTGTTGGGAGGCAACCCAATACTTATAGTTCTTTTTCTTTTTAGTAAATGGTAGCATTTTTCTACTAATGAGTTTTTAATTTTCAAGAAAATTACTCTGCAGCAGTCCTGACGGATACAGCGACGGATCCTTGCTTCTGCTACGGACCGTCGCATGAATCCGTCGTACCAGGTACGTCTTTCTTTTATGTTCAAACTAGGGCACCTGCGGCGGACCGTCATCTTGACGACGGTCCGTCCTGCACAACCGTTCTTGTTGTCAGAGACCCCTTTCCTAAGGGTCTCTCTCTATTTTTCTAAGTATCCTCAAACTGACAACTACGACGGATCGTCGTACCTTCGACGATCCGTCCTGCATGACCGTCATGAAGGTCAGAGACCCCTCTCCTAGGGGTCTCCACATTTCTCTCAAGTGTCCTCTGACGGACACCTATGACGGACCGTCTTACCTTTGACGGTCCGTCCTACATGACCGTTTCAATGGTCAGAGACCCCTTTCCTAGGGGTCTCCACATTTTTTTTCAAGTGTCCTCTGACAGACACCCACAATGGACCGTCGTACCTATGACGGTCCGTCCTGCACATACCGTCATACTAGTCAGAGACTCTCCTTCAGGGTTCTCCATATATACATAGTCGAAGTACGACACGACGGACCCCATGACGGTCCGTCATAGTCTCGACGAGCCGTCACCAGGCCCATCGTGTGTCACTGTTACTATAGTATTGTCATTTTATTTTAAAATTTTTGTGTGGTTTGGCTTGTCTTGTTTGCTACTTCTCATACTAATATTGATCCTTTACAGGTCGTATCTACTATGGCACCTAAACAATATCGAGTGTATGCACGCGGGCGATCGAAGTCAGTCTGCCCGCATGGTCATTGGCTCTGATGATGAGCGTGACCCCGAGTACGTGCCCACAGGCACTTCCACCCCTTCCCGTGCTTCACGTGTCACCAGAGCCACACCCAAAAAGGTGGCGTCCGGAGTAGTCACTGCCTCCCAGTCTGATGAGGAGCGCACACTGACCGGCACACCTTCTGGGTCAGCCACCAATGAAGAAGGAGCGCCTTGAGATGGAGGCTGCGAGGAGAGCCTCGCTTACTGAGGAGGAGGCGCGCCAGCAGAGACTTCGAGAGTTAGCTGTTGGGGCGTCTATCTCCCGAAATGTGGAGATAGCGGGAGGCACTGCTGATGGTGCTGTTGTTGCTGAGGACATCACTGAGGGTGTCCGGACTACAGAGGTAATAAATTCCGGGGAACCGGACCCACCAGCTTGCTTATCGTCGGCGCTTTGTGCCACAGGTTTTCTTCACCTACCACTCTAGTATTTAAATTTTCATGCATTGGGGACAATTGCATATTTTTTTTGTTGGGGGTGCGGTAAATGGAAAGTGAGTGCTATGGTGAAGTCTGAGTAGCCCAATTCACTATCCTCTTTTGGGGTTTTCTTGCCTGTGTTCTTTTCCCCCAAAAGACTGATTACTTTTTCTAGTTGAACCGAATGTCTATATCTTTTGTACAGAGTTTAATTCTGGAGCATGATGGCTAAAATGATATCCTGATAAACTGGAAAATGATGCATGACTAGGCATAGTAACTGATAAATGTGTGGCTCTAAGCATGCCATAGAGTTACACCATTGCATTACCCTAAGTCTGAAATTTGAACTAGGTGTCTGATAATCTGGTATAGTGATGAGATGTCAAGTGAGTGTGAGGAAAATTCGAATAAGTCCACTATTGGTATTGAGCTAGAACTTGCCTGGTTAGTCCTGCTGAAAGTAAACTCTAATAGACAATTAGTAAAGGATCATAGACCCTTATTCAATATAGCCCATTGTTTAGCCTAAATAAAAGAAAACCAAATGAAATTTATCCTTCTTTGATCCAAATGATTTGAGCTTAAATTAGACCTTTCTTTCTCACCCCAACTGATCTTTTCTGGGAATAATGTGTTGGCCCTGGTCCCTCCTTGGACATGTGCACCTCAGCTTATGCCAAAAGCATATGTTGAGGGTGGGTAATGCAGTAAACAACCTTCGTTATGGCT
>NC_028639.1:46414381-46432687 GCF_001406875.1 Solanum pennellii | reverse complement strand
ATTGTTATAGTTAGAATTATCAAGTTATGAACCTGTGGGGAACACGTAAACCCTAGTTACTTTGATTGTTTTATTAAATCCAACATTCAAAGCTGTTAAGTGTCTCTTTCAATTTCGTTAGTTATTTTCACTCATTTAGAACTAGAATCCCCCCTTTTTATTGTTTTTACTTACCAAGGAAGTCATTGACCAAACAATAGTAATAACAAGTTGAAGTTAAGTCTAGACTATTTTCCTCGTGGGAACGATCCCAACCTCACTAGTTGGGTTAATTACTTGACACGACCGCTTTACTTCTTATTTGAGAAGTAAGTTTGAGCGTATCAATGGAGTTGAAGGACTCGGTTTTGGTAAACATGAATAAGTATTTTTCTTTGGGAGGTGACGGCATAGTTAGGTACCAGGATAGGCTGTGTGTACCAGATGTGGATTATTTGCGGACCAAAATTGTTGCAGAGGCCCATGGTTCCAAATATTCGATACATCCAGGTTCTACAAAGATGTATCATGTCCTTAAGCATATATATTAGTGGGATGGCATGAAGAAGGACATTGTTGAATATGTGGCCAAGTGTCCTAATTATCAACAGGTTAAGGTAGAACATCTTAAGTCTAGCGGTCTTACTCAGATGATCGAGGTTCCGACTTAGAAGTGGAGGCCATTAATATGAACTTCGTGGTTATTGTGGACAGGATGACTAAGTCTGCCCATTTTATCCCGGTGAAGTCTACTTATTGAGACGAGGAATATGCGAGACTCTACATTGATGGTATTGTGAGATGGCATGGAATTCCTCTGTCTATCATTTGAGATAGAGGAGCTCAGTTCACTTCACTTTTCTGGAGATCCTTCTATAAGAGCTTAGGCACGCAGGTAAAGCTTAGTACTGCCTTTTATCCTCATACTGATGGGCAGGCAGAGCGCACCATTCAGACATTGGAGGACATGTGTGAGAGCGTATGTGCTTGACTTCAGAGGTAGTTGGGACAACCATATGTATTTGATAGAGTTCTCGTATAATAACAGTTAACACTCCAGCATTGGGATGACACTATTTGAGGCACTGTATGGTAGAAGGTGTAGGTGTCTAGTTGGGTGGTTTGAGGTTTGATAGTCATCCATTTCGGGTCCAAAGATCATTCATGAGGCCTTTGAGAAGGTCAGGTTGATTAGGGGCAGGATGGCTACTAATTACACTCGGCAGAAGTCTTATGCAGACAAAAAAAAAGGCCCTTAGAGTTTGATGTTCGTGAACAGGTCTATTTGAAGATATCATTTATGAAGGGGGCCATGAGGTTTGACAACAAGGGGAAATTGAGTCCGAGATATGTTGGGACATATGAGATTTTATAACGTGTAGGTGATGTTTTATCGAAAAATTGGAAAAATATTATTTCCGAAGGGGTTTTGATTTTTTAAAGAGTCGCCACTTAATTTTGAAGAAAATTAAGAAAACTTGATTTTTAAAAGACTTAACAGAGAAAAATCGATTGAAATCTTTTAGGGGGTTGGGGGATTCAAATTAATGTCTCAGGAAGGTGTTAGGCACCTAAGGCATTCCGATTAAAACTGTTTCCGGTAACGAACCACATTTTGGCTAAACTTGCTTAATTCGAGGTAAAATATAGTTTGAGATTATGAAGTAACTAATGTTTAATTTTTATTTACCAATTTTATTTTCTCTTTTAGAATTAATTTGAAATCATTTAGGATGATGAAACATCTCGGCGTTTGCGGGGATTCGTATTTTTTTACCCTTGAAACTAGCGGCATTCAAGCAACACATAAATGTACTAGGAAGTAGAGAGAGAGAGAGAGAGAGAGGGTTGGGTCCAAGTCCGGGTTCTGTACGCCTGGACCGGTATTTGGACCCATTTCTCATGGGTTTTTGACCCATTTGATTTCTTTCCTACTTGTCCTACACTAAGCAAATAATAATACAATGTAAATACAGAAAAGTAAGAGACGACAAGGCTTAAGACCATTACAAATAAAATACGAAATTAGAAAAAATAAATGGTCATCCGATCCAACTCCTCCGGCTCCTTGACTCTTCGCGTTAACTCAGATTTGGAATCTGTCCACAAAAATTTGTAGATTGACTAGGAAAGGTGAGATTAAGCCTTTTCGGCTTTCTCATAATGCTAAGAGAGGGAAGTGAGAGTTCATAAAGAACTCGATGCCAAATTCTTGCAACAAAAAAAGATAAGAAATAGTCAATGACAAAAGCCTTTAAGAAACAACGCTCAATAAAGTAGACACTCAATGTGCTAAAAAACCAATGAGTGAAGAAGTAAGAACAACATCTACACTATATTAACAGGGCAGGATGGATAAAAGTGAGAAAGTTAGGTAGACAAGAGTATTAAATGCAAATTATTAATACATGTAAGCTTTGGCCGCATTTTTTCGAGAAACACAAACATATAGAGCAAATTTACATATGAATAATGAATTTTACTGATTTGAGGAATAAACTTCATTCCTGTAGAATGAGATAAGGAAAACTTAATATACCTCATATCTAATACTCAAGGAATAAACAAATGGATACTGGAAAAACACGAAACATAGAATAAATAACGGTAATCCACCCCAAGCAACCATAACAAATCATGTACAAATATAGAAACGGAAACGACTTCACGAGTGGGCATAATGAAGAGAGAAAGTTAAAAAAAAAGTAAAAACAGACACACAGAAAAAACTTGTGAAGGAAAGACACATTTTGAAGTTTAATAAAGGCTTTGACGAGCCTTAAAGGCGTTGCACCCTTAAAATCACCTTAATGGATATTTAGAAGTGTACTAGCTACAAATCAAAGACACAGAATGACAGAATAAGACTGACCCGAGCATCGTGAAGTAGGGGGATATCATGTATCTAGAGCCTAAAGAGCACCGTCAACCAAAAAATGGAACTAAGCCGACTGAAATACAACATATAGAATTCATATGAGAACATAAATTAGAATCACAGAAAAACCAAATCCAAAGGAATGAAGTGCCAACAGCATTGAACATGAAACCCATAAAGAAACCTTAACTCGATATCGAAAATAACTACTTGGATCGACTAAAACTACGCACCACATCAAGTATTACAACTTACAAAGAACCAGCAACAACCAAACGTGCTCTCCATAATCAATACGCCATTCCAAGATAAGCCAAACGCGGGAGAGAGAAAAAAATGGCAAAGGGATAGTACCTTTTAAAGGGCAGTGAACAAGAACTAAACAAGCAGGAGACGACTCCACCACCACCGCATGAGCTTTGCCGGAAAACTTGAATGAGTACTTCGAAGATAGATCCTTATGAAAATTCGAAGCTCTAGGCCTTAATTTCTTAGGTGGTTGTGCTGCAAACCTATACCTCTCTATGCATTTTTTTTTAAATCAATAACAATTGTCTCCCTATTTCTTTCTTGGAATGCTTCACTGCTTACTTCGACTACTTAGCTTAAAGTGTATTATGTACTCTTAACCAAAAATTTCCTCTCCCGAAAGAACCTCTCTCAAGAAATCCTTTTCTCTCCTTAATCAGTGTATTTCCCGATTCAAAGTTTTTGTCGAGAAATAAGAACTCTCTGTAGAAAAATATTTTTATCCATTCCCCCTTTTTCTCAGAAACTGCAAAAGAATATATATCCTCAGAAGTTAGGGTTTTCAAATGAAAGGAAAAGGGATTCAACTATCCCTCTTCAGGCACATCCAAAATTTAAAAAAAAAATACTCGAATTGAAACCTAATCCAAAACAGGATATTCTCAAAATGATTCCCTCACACTAAACAGACAGAAAAATCTTGGGTCTCAGATCGATCGAGTGTCGTTACGCCATTACGTGTCACTATCTCCAAGCTTGCAAGAAAGACTCGCAGCTGGTTTAGCAAAGGGGTAGCTGGAATTGTAGAAGCCTGTGCACTTGTACGGGGTGAAGAAGGAGACGAGCCTCACGTGACGTTAACTCTCCGTTTAAGTTGACGCAACTGGGGTGTAATCGCAAGCGTTGCTGGGGTGGTTTTGTCGTTGCTCGAAGACGCCGCTCGGAAGGTCTAGGTTGAGCGTTAATTGTTCTAAGAGCTCCCTTTGTTAAGAAGAAATTGGTCCAGTTTGAAGGGATGGGAGAATGGGCTGGAATTAATTAGAATAGGGGAATGTTTAAGGTGGGCCGGAGGAGGAATAAATGGGGAGTGGGCCAGAGTTGCTTGAAAATTGGTAAATGGAAAAGGGAATTGGGCCTTTAGTCTTAAAAGGAAAGGGAGTGGGTCGGCTGAGGTGGGCTGGGAATTAAAGGACAATTGCCGGAAATTGTCAAGAGTATTACAAATTTTTCCAACTTTAATGTAATTAGCCAATTTGACTAAATCTCAAAAATAAGATGAATTAATACAACTAATTAACAAGCTTCTTAAGTTTAACAGAAATAAAATAATTGGTTCGGATATGAACTAAGGGTTCAAAATATAAGCTAAGATAGTTAATCAAACATCCATACAAAACATTATTATATCTTCTTGATTTTTAAAATAATTATATGAATAATTAGGTATGATATACGCTAGCTAAAACAAATAAATGGCGCTAAACTTTAAACGCGAGCAAAATATATTTAACTATTATTTTGTATTATTTATATATATATACTAATTTATGAAAATTAATTATTTTAAATTGTTGAAACTCGAGAAGCTCGATAATTAACTACTATCGAGGAGGGTCAAAATTTGGGTGTCAACAACTGTCCCTCATTTTACTTGGATTGTTGCAAGAAACACAATAAAAATGAAATTGACCAAACCAATTTTGACCGACCCCATCATCTTTAAGAGAAGGAATGGTACGGACTTAGGAATTATGGCCTGGCCCCAGAAGTGGGTTTCCTACATATCTTAGGCTATATGAGAATTCAGGCCACTTGTAGTTCGATACGCTCGATTTAATGCACGATTATGGAAGAATTTAAAAGTCATACTGATACTGTATTATGAAAGGATTGAAATGCTCGAGAATAGTATTTAAGAGCGAAATAGGATTTAAGAGCGAATGTTGGGATACAACTGAGTTTTCAATATGGAGCCCGCCTACATATCCTTATACTCCAGGAATCAGGCTGCTTGTAGTTCGACTCGATCAGTGGAAAAGGAAATCTATTATGCTAGATAGCCTTTGGTTTTGGATAAGCGACATATTAAACGAGTATGAAAAGGAGGCTTGTGACCTCTTAGCCATTATTGTGGTGCACTGTCACTTAGATTGGAGACATGCTTCCGGTAAATCAAAATTTCTGGATGCGAGACTGAAACTAACAAATCTAAAGAAGAACCCACATGCCTTCTTATAGGGGTGTGGTTTGATTGTGGTGGAAGTCGCTCCTCTGATCGTGTCCTAAGAGTTTTACATTCCTCCTTGGACTGATTCCCAGTTCGCTGCTAAGAGAAAGTTCCACGTTGTGCTGCGTCCCTTTTGATGTCATCCGCACCTGTGGCTTTTGGAGAATTCATCCTTTCGGATGCTCTCGACAAAGACAGGGATAAAACTCATCAGCTAAAAAAATGCAATTAGGATGGGAGACGGTGTCTTTTACGATGTGGACACTCCATTGTTCTCCTCGATATTCGACGTTAACTCGATTGGCCGGACGATAAGTAAATAAAGCTTATGCCTTTGTGTTTGCAATATAATCCTCAATGCATTCTTCATTTGATGTCAACATAAATTAAAGTTGATGCAGTGTGCTAGTATTTCTCTTGATGTCAATGTACGCTTCAGGCTGATGTCAGCATAAATTTCCGCGAGGTATGAAATCTTCTAACGGTGCGTAATTTTCCGCGAGGTATGAAATCTTCTCGCGATGCATAATATTTGTGAGGTATGAAATCTTCTCACGATGCATAATTTCAGTAAGGTATGAAATCTTCCCGCGATGCATAATTTTTGTGAGGTATGAAATCTTCTCACGATGCATAATTTTCGGCGAGGTATGAAATCTTCCCTCGACACATAATTTCTGTGATATATGAAATCTTCCCGCGATGCATAATTTTTGTGAGGTATGAAATCTTTTCACGGTGCATAATTTTCGGCGAGGTATGAAATCTTCCCTCGACACATAATTTTTGTGATATATGAAATCTTTTCACGATGCATAATTTCTGTGAGGCATGAAATCTTCTCACGATGCATAATTTTCTGTGAGGTATGAAATCTTCTCACGACGCATAATTTTTGTGAGGCACGAAATCTTCTCACGATGCATAATTTTCTGTGAGGTACGAAATCTTCTCACGATGTATGATTTGAGTCGCGATGCATGGTCTTCCGCAATGCGCGAGTATTGACTCTCAATGCATGATCTTCCGCGATGCATGAGTATTGACCCGCGATTCATGATCTTTCGCGATGCATGAGTATTTACCCACGATGCATGATCTTCCGCAATGTGTGAGTGTTGACTCTCAATGCATGTTCTTCCGCGATGAATGAGTATTGACCCGCGATGCATGTTCTTCCGCAATGCATGGATATCGTAACACCTCAAACGATGATAACGGTAAAACGTCCTCCAGATAATACAATCGCCCTGATCTACAATAAAATGACAGTCTCCTCTGGGTAATGGATCGTCTTGATCAACAATAAAATAAATGACCCCCCTCCGGGTAACGACACTATCTTGTTTGATAATGTGATGCAGATAGCGTCCTTTACGGAGACCGTAAACTCTCCCTTGAGATTTTCGTTTGATTCACCTTTGAGTCTGCCTAGACGTTCTTTACAAATTTCACATTGTTGGAAATTGATTAAAATAAACAATTCATATTCCCAAGTCTTCGACATAAGTGATATAAAATGATTCCTGATTCTAGAAAAACTATTGATTCTGGTATGGTTTTCTCCTCCTTTGACTTCTCCGTATTCATTCATCGGAAGAATTTGCCGATTTCAAAGCAAAGCTATAAATCTGCGTCCACAGAAAATTGTTAGTTTTAAAAACGAACTGATCTGTGTCGATATTTTCAGTTGTCTGCTCTTGGTCCTGCTATCTCCGGTTGATTTCCCGATCTCCCGACTCTTAATAGATAAGACAGAGTATTTTGTGCAAAAACAAGTAAAACGTAAAAAGGGAATTTATGAGAGAAGTGAATTTTCGAGAAATAGTATCTTAAAAAGGTCACTGCCGAGTCATGTCATATCAGGCTTAACAAACTTTTTTGAGTCTGACGCTTAGAGTTCTATCTGATCATTTGTTGGTGAGTTTTCAGAGTCACTCCGGACTTGTAGATAAACCCATGCTGAAATTTTGAGGCCATCCTCAAAATTTCTGTTCTAGTTAATTGTCTTGCGTATCTTTCCACTGTACATCGCGGAATTTCTGAGATCTTCTCCAAAATTCTGTCCCAGTTGCAAATCTCGAAACATGTTCAGCCTTGACTTGCTGAGGAAGAATCTTCGTCTCGAGAATTTTTGAGTCCCTCTCAAAAATTCGTTCCCAATTTCTATTGTAAAGAGGAATAGAAATCTTATGGGAGATATGACCGAACCTTTGTGGCGCCTACGTATCCCATTGAGGCAGGAATCAGGTCAAACGTAGTTCCCCCTTAAAGGTTAACAATATAAAAGCATTTACAAAGAAAACCGACTGAGGCCGACATAGGCCGCCTACGTATCTCATTCTTGAGAATTCAGGTCGAACGTAGTTCAAGTACAAAGAAATAATTAAAGGGGATAAATGCGGTGATCGAAGCCGACATAGGCCGCCTACGTATCTCATTCTTGAGAATTCAGGTCAGACTTAGTTCAGTACAAGAGGGGTAAAATTTTAAGCAAGACAAATACAAGCAAACAGAACGATTATAAGTAACTAACAGAAATGCAACCTGAAGCTTCACATGTAGTATCTCTTGACAGAATCTGAGTTGATAGGTTTGGGCCATACAGTGCCATCCATCTCTGACAGGACCAAAGCACCTCCAGATAATACATTACAAACCATGTAAGGTCCTTGCCAGTTCGGTGCGATCTTTTCTTTGTACTCGTCTTGATGAGGAAAAATACGCTTAAGAACCAACTGACCAACCTCAAAATTTCTGGCTCTTACTCTCTTGTGAAAGGCACAAACCATTTTTTGCCTATACAATTGACCATTACAGACGTCAACCATTCGCTTCTCATCAATCAAATTTAGTTGGTCAATCCGCTTGCTAACCCATTCAGCGTTACTCAATTCATCTTCTTGGAGGATTCTCAAAGACGGTATCTCAACTTCAGCAGGTATAACTGCTTCTGTTCCATATACCAGCAAATATGGAGTAGCTCCAATTGATGTTCTGACAGTCATGCGGTACCCTAATAGATCATATGGTAATATCTCATGACAACCTCGATTCTTGTCAATTATTTTCCTCAAAATCTTTTTGATATTCTTATTAGCGGCCTCTACAGCTCCGTTCATTTGGGGACGATAAGCAATTGAATTTCGATGGGTAATCTTAAATTGCTCACATATCTCTGTCATCAAGTGACTATTGAGATTTGCACCATTATCACTAATGATGGATTCTGGCACTCCAAATCTACATATCATATTGTTACGAGCAAAATCAGCCACCACTTTCTTGGTTTGGTGAAATAATCAATGGCAACCACGATGAATCTGTGTCCATTAGAAGCGGTTGGCTCTATCGGACCGATGACATCCATTCCCCAAGCTACAAATGGCCAAGGTGAGCTCATAGCTTTAAGTTCGTGAGGTGGTACTCTGATCAAATCACCGTGCACTTGACATTTGTGGCATTTTTGCACCAACTTGCAATAATCATTCTCCATAGTCAACCAGAAATACCCGGCTCGTAGGATCTTTCTTGCCAAAGTGAGCCCGTTCATATGCGTACCACAGACTCCAGCATGTATTTGTTAAATAAGCCTCACAGCTTCGACGACATCAACACATCTTAGAAGACCCAAATCTGGAATTCTCCTATAAAGGACATCTCCACATAGAAAGAAATTGAGAGCCACACGACGTATCGACTTCTTTTGGTTGGCTGTAGCATCTCCAGGATAAGTTCCAGACTCCAAATACTTCTTTATATCAAAATACCAAGGCAAACCGTCTGGTTCTGCTTCAACATGGGAACAATTGACTGGATGTTCTTTCAACTCTATATTCAGAGAATCAATATAATCTGTATCCGGATGTTTAATCATCAAAGCGATAGTGGCCAGAGCATCGGCTAATTCATTCGGTACTCTGGGAGTATGTCTGAACTCGATCTTATGAAATCTTTTGCACAACTTCTGCACATGCTGTACGTAAGGTATAATCTTTGGGTTCTTCACATCCCATTCTCCTTGAACTTGATGAATCAGAAAGTCTGAATCTCTAATAACCAATAACTCGTAAACATTCATGTCGATGGCCATTTTCAAACCCACATTACAAGCTTCGTATTCGGCCATGTTGTTTGTGCAATTAAATTGAAGCTTAGCTGCCATGGGATAGTGCTGACCAGATTCTGACACTAAAACTGCTCAAATACCTTTACCTTGAGGATTTGCCGCTCCGTCAAAGAATAGTCTCCAACCTGGATATGTTTCAGAAATATCCTCGCCCACAACCGACATTTCTTCATCGTGAAAATAAATCTTAAGTGGTTCATATTCTTCATCAATGGGATTTTCTGCAAGATGATCAGCCAAAGCATGTGCCTTTATTGCCTTCTGAGTCACATACACGATATCAAACTCACTCAGCAGCATTTTCCATTTAGCTAACTTTCCGGTCGGCATCACTTTCTGGAAAATGTACTTCAATGGATCCATTCTGGAAATGATATATGTAGTATACGAAGACAAATAGGGTCTCAACTTCTGGGCAAGCCATGTCAAAGCACAATACGTTCTCTCCAACAAAAAGTAACGGGACTCATATAAAGTAAACTTCTTGCTTATATAGTAGATAGCCTTTTCCTTCTTTCCTGTCTCGTCGTGTTGACCAATTACGCATCCGAATGCGCTATCTGAGACAAAAAAAGTACAGCAACAAAGGACTCCCTTGTCATGGAGGAACCAATACCGCTAGGTTGGACAAATAGTTCTTGATAGCATCAAAAGCAATCTGACACTCTTCAGTCCACTTTGTCGGAGCGTCTTTCTTTAACAGCTTGAAAATAGGCTCACACACCACTGTTGATTGAGCTATAAATCGACTGATGTAGTTTAACCTCCCTAAGAAACTCATCACCTCTTTTCTCGTCCTTGGCGGAGGTAACTCTTGAATTGTTTTAATCTTAGAAGGATCAAGATCAATACCCCTTCTGCTGTCTATAAATCCTAATAACTTTCCGGCTGGAAATCCAAAAGCGCATATGGCGGGATTTAGCTTCAAGCTATAACGACGCAGACGATCAAAGAATTTCCTTAGATGTTTCAAGTGATCTAAACTCTCACGGGATTTGATTATGACGTCGTCTACGTACACTTCAATCTCTTTATGAATCCTGTCATGAAAAATGGTCGTCATAGCTCTCATAAAGATGGCACTAGCGTTCTTGAGGCCGAACGGCATCACCCTGTAGTGATATACCCCCCATAGTGTAATGAAAGCCGTCTTTTCTGCGTCTTTGTCATCCATCAGAATTTGGTGATAGCCTGCGTAACAGTCCACAAACGACTGCATCTCATGCCTAGCACAGTTGTCAATCAAGATGTGAATATTCGGCATCGGAAAATCATCCTTCAGGCTAGCTTTGTTGAGATCTCTATAGTCAACACAAATCCTGATTTTCCCGTCTTTCTTGGCGACCAGAACAACGTTTGCCAGCCAAGTGGGATATTGTGTCACCTCCACCAATCGGGACTCTATTTGGTTGGTGATCTCTTCCTTAATCTTCAAACTCAGTTCAGGCTTGAATTTTTTAGTTTTTTGCTTCACCAGGTCGAAACCTTGGTTAATCCGCAGCTTATGAGATACGACATCGGTACTCAACCCTTTCATGTCACCGACTTCCCAAGCAAACACATCACTATATTCAGCAAGCAAACGAACTAGGCCCTCTTTCTGAGCTTCATTTAGGTGGGTGTTGACCTTAACCTCTTTAACATTTTCCAAATCTCCCATATTCATCATTTCCGTTTGCTCTAAATTTGGTTTATGTTGATTCTCAAACTGTCAAAATTCCTCGGTGACATAATATGGTTCCCCACTTTCTTCTTCATAATCTTCAACCTTGTCGTCACCTCCCTCATTTTGTTCATTTAGCTCCTGACATGACATGACATTGGCAAGTCTGTAACTTATGTTACTGAAATCATAAAAAGACAAAATTAGGAAAGTAAGGCATAATAAACAACTAAATAAATAAAGTTAAAAATAAAGAGGCTTTCATTTAAAAACAATGCAGACTTTGTCCATGGCATGGGGCCATGTTGCATTTTTGAACATCACAACTGAAATTCGAAAATTTTAACGGTTAAGAAAAATGTAGAAATGGTGGGTCTCGGGCCTCCTCCGGACTACCACCGATTTTAATGTGCATTAAATGATGCCTTTATACTAAAGAGTTCGGGGTATCAGGATCGGCGTGGACGTCCAGTTCCGCAGCACCTCCCCTGGTTCAGCATCGCGAATACCAGCTAGCTCGACCTCCTCTTCGACAAAAACATTGATCTCCTCCAAGAGGTCACAGGTTCCTTCCCTAAAGTCTTCACGCTTGGCATACTCCCGGATTGGAAAGGATTGATACAGATGTGGAATCCGCCTAGTCAAGGCTTGATCATTTTTCTTCTTCACTTTCATGTCATCCTCTGTGGGGATGTACCCCAAACCATCTCTGGATCCCTTAACAAGGACCGGAACAGGCTCAATAATTCCTTGGGAATCTCTTCCCAACCGAACCCTGGCTCAAAACCGTTCTGCAGCATCACAGTGTCTATCATCTTGTATAAGGATGGCATGGGGGTTTGTGGGGCCAAGTCGTCACCGGTGGCATTCACCAACTCCAGCGTGTAAAAGTCTGTACCTTAATCTCATCAATGATCGGCACCTGCCTACAAAGGTGGCTCCCCTAGCCGTAAATAACCAACTCTTCGTTCTTCCACACAAGCTTCATCATTTGATGGAGAGTAGAGGGGACGGCTCCAGCCATATGGATGAACGGCCTTCCCAAAAGAAGGTTGTAACTGGTATCTATATCCAATACTTGAAATTGCGCGCTAAACTCTGTGTGGCCCATTTGAAGGATTTAGTTCACTGCCCCCAATGTGTCTCTTCGAACCCCATCAAAAGCTCTCACGTTGACCTGGTTTGGCTCCAGTTTCCCAAGGTCAAACCTTAGCTGCCTGAACGTCGACAATGGGCAGATATTCAAACCAGATCCGTCATCCACTAAGACGCGGTTGACAACCTTTTCACGGCATATCACGGTAATGTGCAGCACTTTGTTGTGTGATCTTCCTTCCACTGGCAGCTCATCGTCACAAAAGCTGATTCGGTGCCCTCGAATAACTTAATGAATCAGGGCAGCCACGTTATCACTACTTGTACCTGAGGGTACGTATGTATCATTGAGAGCTTTCAGTAAGGCCTGCCTATGGGACTGAGAGCTCATCAGCAGGGCCCACACAGAGATTTGAGCCGAAGTCTTCTCTATATGTTTGACGATTGAATAATCCTTTGGTTGCATCCTTCTCTAGAATTCTTCCGCTTCTCCTTCGCTTATCGGCCTCTTAACCTGGTCCTTCTTCTGTCCTCCGAGAGCAAGCTCATCAGTAGTGTAACACCTTCCAGACCTGGTCATGCCTTGAGCCGCAGCAGTTTCAGTGACAAATTTAGGCTTGGCGAGAGTTTCTGACGGCACCAAGGAACAAGCCGTTGTAGGTGTCAAAATAACAAACTCTCTCTTTTCTTTGACACTTAGAGAAGCGACAACCCTTTCCAAATCGTCGTGAATGATGGGGATAATCATATTCATTCCACACCAGTCTTCATCCATTTCGATCATATTAATGTTGCCACCTCCATGATTCGGCAACGGGTTTGTGTTGACATTTGGCGCCGCCGGTTGGAGAGAAACTACCTCCTGATCAATCAGATCCTGAATTTTGTGATTGAGGTTGATAAAATCTTCCATATCATGTCCAACACTTTTGGAATGATAAGCACATCTCTGATCGGGCTTGTAGAAAATTGAATTGACATCCACGGGCTTGGGCCCCACAGGGTGGATGTATCCAGCCGCAGCCAGTCTCTCATATAGTTTGGTCCGACTTTCAGCAAGTGCAGTAAAGTTCCTTGAAGGCCTTTTTTCAAATCTGGGTCAGGAAGGGTCATAACCGCTTTGTTGAGGGGGAGGTACCTGCTGATAATTTCGGGTATTCGGACGGGGAACTTGGTTTCTAGGATATGGGTATGTTTGGTAATTTGGCGATGAAGCTTGGTAATTCAGAAGGGGATTTTGGTATAACGGAGCCTGGACTTGATTAATGGGCGGGGGTGCTCGGTCGCTCGACTGTACATTGGCACAGTTGGGAGCAATATTTTGATAGGGAGATGGAATATGGTAAGATTGAGGGTAATTTTGGTACATGGGAGAAAGATTTTGGGGATTAAGGGATGGACTCTGGTACAACGGAACTTGGGCGTTTGGATAAGTGGGGTTAGTATTATGGTTGTTGGGATGAATGGATTGCGGATAGTAAGCTTGATGGGACTTTGGGGAAGGCCTGGAACGACCTTGGGAATACGACGAGCTTTTGGGGATTTTTCTTCCCCCATACGAAACAGCGGCAACTTCTTCTCTTTTCTTCTTCAGCAATCCTGAAGATCCAGGTGACGCGGATACACGGGCTATCTTCCCCTATTTCAAACTGTCTTCGATAGTCTCACCAATTTTGACTATCTCGACAAATTTTGCTCCAACGAGTAACATGATTCTGTTGTAGTATTCTGGCTCCTGCACCCGCACAAACACTTCCACGATCTCTTTCGCGGTCATGGGCGGCCTAACTCTTGCTTCTTCCTTCCTCCACCTATAGGCGAACTCCCTATAGATTTCAGTTTGTTTTTGCTTCATCTTCTCTAGAGAATACCGATCGGGAACTATTTCGACGTTGTAGGCAAATCGGTCGATAAAGTCCTTGGCCAACGCATTCCAACTGAGACAATGCCTGGTTTCATGTGAAGTAAACCATTCGAGGGCCTCCCCACACACGCTTCGGAAGAAAAGACGCATCAACAAGGCCTCATCTCTGCCAACTCCCATGAGCTGGTCACAATATGCTCTCAAATGAGCCATGGGGTCGCCCACTCCTCTGAAGGTGTCAAACATTGGAATTTTGAACCCTTCTGGAAGGTCCAAGTCTGGGTGGAAGCACAAGTCTTCGTAACTGAGTCCAGCGATGTCCGGGATGCACTGTATCTCTTTCATGGCCCTTTTACTTTCCTCTTTTATATCGATCTTTGCATCTTCCTTTGCCTTCAATTCCCTTTCCTGTTCTTCATAGTGATCCCACTCAGAACCGTGCACATCGTGCTAGGCAGGAACGGGAACTTGGAAGGTGGCTCCCTTTGGTAGGGGTGGAGTTATAGAGGGACTTGGAACGTTTTGGGCAGTTTGGTAGTTCTGTGGGTAGGCCTGAGGATTAGTGTTCTTTTTTAAATGGTGATGAGGTGTTTAGAGGTTGAAAGCAGTTTGATTTTGGTTTTGGTGTTGATTTTGTGGCGGTGGAGCGATTTTGTGGCATTTGAGGATGGTTGTTTTGAAGAGGTGATGGAGTTTGGTAGGATGCAGAAGCATATTGGGGATTTTGGTTCGTTAGATCTATAACCGATGGATTATGAACAGGTGTAGAAGGCCGATTCTGAGTTGGATCCATATTGAGGAAGGGAAGTAGATTGGAGGCCTTCCATCAGCAGTATTAGGAGCAAATCCAGGCGGAGGCAGATCCTGTCTCCATTGCATCTCCACTCTCACTTCTGCAACCTGTTGCATCAGCTGCATAATCAGCTCATTTTGTTCTGCTACGGTGGGTTGGGACACTACAACATCAGCAAGAATCACTTCTTCATTGTTATCTCCCATAACTGCCTTTCCTCGGTCTGAACTTTGTCTAGGGAAGGAATTTGCAGGACCTTTCAATCTGGGGAAATAAGGATGATCTGCCAGCTTTCGATCGACACAGATCAGTTTCAAAGTACCCGAGAAGGAAAACAACTCAAAGGCAGATTTGTCAGTGCAGATTCAGAGAACAAAATGTATAATATCACACAGAGAGCGGATAAACACACAAGTTGCTTTGTTTGGGGATATCTTCAACCCACGAGTGAGGATTGAATCACATATTTTAACAAACAGGAGTTTGCTTGTTTTTGTTTTGACGCTGTCTCAAGAAGGCTAAGTCACGCTGAGCTATGGTCTTCTTGCAGCTGCCTTTTGATGTCTGTTGATCTGATTTTTGTATCTTCTCGTAACATTAAGGGGAGAACGAAAAATTTTTAAAGATAGGGGCCGGGCATGGGAAGGCTACCTACGTATCTCGCAAGGAGAATTCAGGCTTAATGTAGTTCGAGTTCAAGATAAAATATTTTCATTCATTCGTTAATTACGATTACAAAAACTTTGAAAGACAACAATAGAATTCTTAAAAGATAACATGACGATGATACGTTAGTCATTTCTCTTCTTGTTGCAGCATTATTCTCCTTCTTTCAGACGACCTAGGAATGGAGGCCTATAGACGATTTCCTCGCCGTCATCCTCCTCAGTCACTTCAGGGTGAGTGTTATCGGGACCACTATTGGTTGCTCCTTGCTCATAGACGGGGTCTTTTCCGCCCGTCAGGTTGCTGTGGACTGTCAGTTCCTTGTCAAGTAACACACTTTTAGCTAACAGAGCGGCGGTCTACGAATCTATCTTCGCCTCTCTAGCCTCTATTTCTTGCACTTTCATCCGAAGCGTGTCCTACTTCTCTCTCAAGCCCTTTGTCTCCCTCCCAACATCTTTCTTTCTCTTCATCTGTGATGCCAGATCCTCAGCTAATGTCACAGCTGCAGCTTTGTAAATTGCAGTGGTTATGTCGACTCTGAGCCCTTCTTCCTTGGCTTCTTGAATTTCCTGAGTGATCCGTTAGATCTTTCTCTGTAGTTCTTCTTCAGTGAGTTCCATCTTGATGTTCTTACCCTTGTCCATAGCAGTAATTTTTCCTTTCCTGAGACGGTAGAATAGTATTTTAGGATTTGTGGTATAGGAGGCGTCTTTTGAGTGAGAAACTTGAGACTCAAAAATTTTGGTAGGACATTTTGTAACAGTGGCTTCTGTATATTCTTTGGAAATTTCTTGATAGGAGTGAGTTTATGATATCCTCATTCATAGCAACATAACACGTAAACAGTGAAACACACATATTGCGTCCTAATCATGCGTGTGACCCTTTTGTGCCAAGGGTAGGCCTAGCAATCTGAAGGATGTATTGCGCCCATTAAAAAAATAGTTGTACCCCAAAATAAATTTTACTAAATAATCATAGCGTTTGTTACATAATTTTAATCAAACGGGGTACATTTAGGGAGGGGGATGTGATGTAAAATACAGATAAAAAACAATCCCGCGCAGGGGACTCAAAAGGTTGATGGTTCGGCTCCTCCTCTGGACTTCTCTACTTCTTTGCGGATGATGCACTTGCTGGTAAGTACGTATGGCTCAGCGAACACAGCTTCGGAAGATGCTGGTACGACTTGTAAAGTATTCATCTGCTCATCCAAAATCGTGTCCAAATGCATCAAACAAGCCCTTATGTCGGCTAGCTCTTGTGACATCTCAGCTAAAACCCTCTGACTTTCTAACTCTCAAAATTGGTACTCTCGCTCCCTTTGCTGAAATTCTTTCTCTCTCTTCTGGAATTATTGCTCCCTCTGTTGAAACTCTTGCTCCCTTCGGTCCAATTATTTATGAAAGTGGCATGCATGGATCTGAAGCCTCGTCTGTACGTCTTCAATTTCTCGACACATACGTGGTATCGGATTCACTACACCATGCAGATCATTCTGCAACCATGTCTTGTATTTGTCGACATACCCCGCTTCATATCTGTTCTCGGTCATATCCCATTTCATGTTGACACGTCCGACCCATTCCTGGAGGATTATCTTAGCGAAAGGTATTTTACCGTTCTCGCTGTAATCGACAACAAAAGAGCTAGCATCTCCTTGGACGGGTATGACTTGGGTTCTACCAAATTGTCGCATCACTCTTGGTGGGTTGTAGAGCTGCAACCCTCTAATGCCAGGAAGGATTAAAAATGAAAGTTTGGCCCCTTGTGCTGCTATCCTCTCGGACATGAAATTTGGTAACATCCACTGTATGTCTCCTTCTTTCAGATCATAAAATACCCTTGCCCACGCATCCCTGGTGGTGTTGATAGGAAATCTGCGGACACTTAGATAGAATTCATAATTATCAAGAGGACTCGTCTAGCTCGGTTTGGCCAACTCCTGTGGCTGGGCTTCGTCCCTTTTACAGAGATGCTCAATCAACCACCATTGAAGTAGAATGTTGCAACCTTGGAAAAACGGGAACCCATTTTTACACAAACTTAGAGATCGATAGATGTCAGCAAAAATGATCGGGGTCAAACTACAGTACTTCTTTTCTTCTGTTTTTCGACCAATTCCTCTGAACATGGCGTTCACTACCATCATGACTCGGGTGTCGATTTACTTTCCTTCATCACTAGGGAACACCATAGTTACTAAAAGACATGCAGAGAAAGCGATAGTCTGAGTCTGCCTCTAGGTGCTGTGATCGTGGAATTCATTCAGAAACAGCCTAAAATAGGTGTCATGCCCTCATCTCTAAAAAAATCTCATTAGCGGTATATCGTGGTTCTCCAATAAATTTGCATTTACTAGCAACAATATGTCCTTCAATTCTTTACTAGTTCGCCTATCTGGAAGAAGGATGTGATGATTTGGACATTTTTTCCTTTTGCCACATGTCCCAATAGAGTCCAGACAATCCTTAATTTCCTCTAGCGTGGGCGTTATTTCGATATATCCAAATCGAAAAACCATCTTTTCATCGTCCCAGAATCTAGTGATAACCTCGATAAATGTGGGCCATACCTTGAAGTCCATTATTAAAGGTAAATGACCCAAGTTAATCGAGATTTCTCTCTTTTGACAATCTTTGAGGTTGTTCCACCATACGCGGAGAATGTCTGGCATTTTGGTGACCATGTTGAAATGGAGGAATTGACTCGACGTCTACAAAATAATACAACTAGTTACTTGCTACCCCCCCCCCCCCA
>NC_028639.1:46406157-46414322 GCF_001406875.1 Solanum pennellii | reverse complement strand
CCCCCCCCCCCCGATACAACAAACATTTAGACGCGAAATACATCCTTCAAATTTGTCACACCAATATGATCGTCCTATCGAGCCGTGGGCTCTTTGGACTCAAGGCGGTCTTTCGAATGGGCCCAACACTCCTTGGGTGTTGGGTCGTCTTAGGCCAATGCGCTATTTTCGGGATTGGATTTTGCTCTATCTTAGTTTAACTAAGAGTGGGTTGTATTTAAAGTGGAAGGGTAACCCAAGCGGACTACTTGGGCTGGGACAGTTAATGACCGTTGACTATCAAGTAGCCAACTACACTCGTCAGGGTGTCCCAAGAAAATTTTTGGTTAACGAGCGACTGCGAACCTGCATAATCGTCCTTTCATGGAAATGAAACAATCGTCGTTTGACGGAATTATGATATGCCATGAATGCAACAATTCAATAAAGCAATAAATAAACATATAAATAGTTAACTCACATAGCCAAAATACGTTAGTTTTAAGGTTAGAATCCTCCGGTATGTCCCCAGCAGAGTCGCCATTTAAGTTTTATCGAAAAATTGGAAAATATTATTTTCGAAGGGGTTTTGATTTTTTAAAGAGTCGCCACTTAATTTTGAATAAAATTAAGAAAATTTGATTTTCAAAAGACTAAACAGAGAAAAATCGATTGAAAACCTTTTAGGGGGTTCGGGGATTCAAATTAATGTCTCAGGAAGGTGTTAGGCACCTATGGCATTCCGATTAAAATGGTTTCTGGTAACTAAACACTTTTGGCTAAACATGATTAATTCGAGGTAAAATATAGTTAGAGATTATGAAGTAACGAATGTTAAATTTTTATTTACCAATTTTATTTGCTCTTTTAGAATTAATTTGAAATCATTTAGGATGATGAAACATCACGGCGTTTGCGGGGATTACGATTTTTCTACCCTTGAAACTAGCGGCAATCAAGCAACACATAAATGTACTAGGAAGTAAAAAGAGAGAGAGAGGGGGTTGGGTCCAAGTCCGGTTTCTGTACGCCTGGACCGGTATTTGGACCCATTTCTTTTGGGTTTTTGACCCATTTGATTTCTTTCGTACCTGTCCTACACTAAGCATATAATAATACTAAGTAAATACAGAAAAGTAAGAGACGACAAGGCTTAAGCCCATTACAAATCAAATACAAAATTAGAAAAAATAAAGGGTCTTCGATCCAACTCCTCCGGCTCCTTGACTCTTCCCGTTAACTCAGATTTGGAATCTGTCCACCAAAATTTATAGATCGTCTGGGAAAGGTGATATTAAGCCTTTTTGACTTTCTCAAAATGCCAAGATAGGGATGTGAGAGTTCATAACGAATTCGATGCAAAATTCATGCAACAAAAAAAGATAAGAAATAGTCAATGACAAAAGCCTTTAAGAAACAACGCTCAATAAAGTAGACATTCAAAGTGCTAAAAAACCAAAGCGTGAAGAAGTAAGAATAACATCTACACTATATTAACAGTGCAGGATGGATAAAAGTGACAAAGTTAGGCATACATGAGTATATAATGCAAATTATAAATACATATAAGCTTTGGGAGCATTTTTTTGAGAAACACAAACATATAGAGCAAATTTACAGATGAATAATGAACTTTACTGATTTGAGGAATAAACTTCATTCCTGTAGAATGAGATAAGGAAATCTTAATATACCTCATATCTAATACTCAAGGAATAAACAAATGGATACTGGAAATACACGAAACATAGAATAAATAATGGTAATCCACCCCAAGAAACCATAATAAATCATGTACAAATAAAGAAACGGAAACGACTTCACGAGTGGGCATAATGAAGAGAGAAAGTAAAAAAAAGTAAAAACAGACACACACAAAAAAACTTGTGAAGGAAAGACACATTTTGAAGCTTAATAAAGGCTTTGACAAGCCTTAAAGGCGTTGCACCCTTAAACTCTCCCTAACGGATATTTAGAAGTGTACTAGCTACAAATCAAAGACACGGAATGACAGAATAAGACTGACCCGAGCATCGTGAAGTAGGGGGATATCACGTATCTAGAGCCTAAAAACAGCGGCAACAAAAAAATGGAACTAAGCCGACAAAAATACAGCATATACAATTCATATCAGAACATAAATTAGAATCACAGCAAAACCGAATCCAAAGGAATAAAGTGCCAACAGCATTAAACATGAAACCATAAAGAAACCTTAACTAGATATCGAAAATAACTAGATGGATCGACTAAAACTATGCACCACATCAAGTATTATAACTTAGCAAGAACCAGCAACAACCAAACATGCTCTCAATAATCAGAACGCCATTCCAAGATAAGCCAAACGCGGGAGAAAAAAAGAAAAACAAAGGCAAAGGGATAGTACCTTTTAAAGGCAGCGAACATTAACTAAACAAGAAGGAGACCACTCCACCACCACCGCACGAGCTTTGTCGGAAAACTTGAATGAGTACTTCGAAGATAGATCCTTTTTAAAATTTGAAGCTCTAGGCCTTGATTGCTTAGGTAGTTGTACTGCAAACCTATACCTCTCTATGCATTTTTTCTCATTCAATAACAATTGTCTCCCTATTTCTTTCTTGGAATGCTTCACTGCCTACTTCGACTACTTAGCTTAAAGTGTATTATGTACTCTTAACCAAAAATTTCCTCTCCCAAAAGAACCTCTCTCAAGAAATCTTTTTCTCTCCTTAATCAGCGAATTTCCCGATTCAAAGTTTTTGTCGAGAAATAAGAACTCTCTGTAGAAAAATATTTTTATCCATTCCCCCTTTTCCTCAGAAACTGCAAAAACATATACATATCCTCTGAAGTTAGGGTTTTCGAATGAAAGGAAAAGGGGTTCAACTATCCCTCTTTAGGCCCATCCAAAATTTAAAAAATACTCGAAATGAAACCTAATCCAAAAAGAGGATATTCTCAAAATTATTCCCTCACACTGAACGGACAGAAAAATCTTGGGGCTCAGATCGATCGAATGTCCTTACGCCATTACATGTAACCATCTCCAAGCTTGCAAGGACGACTTGCAGCTGTTTCAGCAAAGGGGTAGCTGGAATTGCAGAAGCCTGCTCACTTGTACGTGGTGAAGAAGGAGATGAGCCTCACGCGACGTGAACTCGCCGTTTTAGTTGACGCAAGTAGGGCGTAATCGCGAGCGCTGCTGGGGTCGTTTCGTTGTTGCTCGAAGATGCCGCTCGGAAGGGCTAGGTTGAGTGTTAATTGTTCTAAGAGCTCCTTTTGTTAAGAAGAAATTGGGCCAGGTTTAAGGGATGGGAGAATGGGATGGAATTAATTAGAATAGGGGAACGTTTAAGGTGGGACGGAGGAGGAAGAAATGGGGAGTGGGCCAGAGTTTCTTGAAAATTTGTAAAAGGAAGAGGGAATTGGGCCTTTGGTCTGAAAAGGAAAGGGAGTGTGTTGGCTGAGGTGGGCTGGGAATTAAAGGACAATTGCCGGAAATTTTCATAGTATTACAAATTTAACAAACTTTAATGTAATTAGCCAATTTGACTAATCTTAAAAATAAGATGAATTAATACAACTAATTAACAAGATTCTTAAGTTTAAAAGAAATAAAATAATTGGTTCGGATATGAACGAAGGGTTCAAAATGAAAGCTAAGATAGTTAATCAAACATCCATACAAAACATTATTATATCTTCTTTATTTTTTAAATAATTATATGAATAATTAGGTAAGATATACGCTAGCTAAAACAAATAAACGACGCTAAACTTTAAACGCGAGCAAAATATATTTAACTATTCTTTTTGTTTAATTTATATATATATACTAATTAATGAAAATTCATTATTTTAAATTGTTTAAACTCGAGAAGCTCGATAATTGACTACTATCGAGGAGGGTCAAAATTTGGGTGTCAATAGGTGAGGTGGCCTATGAGTTGGTGTTGCCTGCGGAGCTAGCTTTTATTCATCCCGTCTTTCATGTCTCTATGTTAAAGAAGTGCCTAGGTGATCCAGCATTGATTCTACCTGTAGAAGGTTTTGGGGTTGATGAAGACTTGCCCTATGAGGAGGTACCTGTTAAGATTTTAGGCAGATAGATCAAGCGGCTGAGGAGCAAGGAGATTTCTATAGTGAAGGCATTGTGGAGGAATCATCTTGTTGAGGGTGCTACGTGGGAGGCCGAGGCCGATATGAGATTTTGCAACCCTCATCTTTTCAGCCCTTGAGGTAAGACTTCCTACTCTTAAGTATAATTAACCTTATCTCCTCTGTTGTTGTTTGTTATTGCTTGACTCTGTATAATACCTATGTTATGATATGACTGGCGTTGTGCTAGATTATAAGAAGTGTCATTCGGGGACGAATGTTCCTAATGAGGGGATGATGTAACAACCCTAAAAAATTGGGTATGCTAGGTAATACTTATTGTGTCTAGAATGCCTACGATTAGACAGGGTTCACAAGGATTGATGCGCGTAGAACTAGACCTCTGAACCCTTGCAATATCCAAGACAACTAACTTGGTGATTTAGTTGAGCTAGGAAAGGTTGGGTCCAACAATGTAGGGCACTCGAATATGAAGATCTACCCGGATGAGTCTTAATCGGACTTAAAAAGGGGTAATCTTATGTTTGGAGGGTCTAGGGGTGAAATGGTCTTTTTCCAAGCTAAGGGTAGTATTGAAATTATCCTAAATATTTAATTAATTAACATGGTGGAGGGGCAATTTGGGTAGAAAGGGCCGAAATTGGCCCTTTGAGTGAAATCTTGCTCCACCAAGGTTCGAACCTAGGTAGGAGCAATGGTTTAATTTGATTATTTTATTTGGTGAATTAAATTAATTAATTAATATTTAATTGCTGATTTAAGAAAAAGGAAAAATAAGATTTTTATACATTAATCATAATAACTAATCCTAATTTGACTAAGTCTCTCTCTAATCTCATAATCCTAAGTTAACACACCCACACGTTTCTCACCATCTCTCTCCCTCAAATTCACGCTCAACTCTCTATAAAACAAGAGAACGAACAGAACCAAAAAGGAAAACATAAAGTTCATCCAGAACTTGAACGCTCAAACAAGCCTAAAAATAAAAATTTAAAATCAATTTCTCGACGGATTTTGCTTGTTGTTTCGGTGGTGAGGCGTTGGCTTATTGGGGAATTAGGCAGCACGTTAAATCACGTTTGAACAACTTCAGGTATGGGTTTTCTTCCCTCTTTATCCCTTTCCTAAGAGTCCCTAACGGCTCTGATGAATCTACTCGAAAACTAGGGTTGTTCCCCGTTGCATGTCCGTGTCACAAGCTCCTTATGATCTTAGGTTGGGTATGCATGCTGGTAGAATTTAGGGATACTGTGTTTGTGGTGATGATCTCGTTTCAAGTATGTGTTCATGATTATGTGTTTATGTTTTGTGTCTTTCAGTAATATGAATGTAGACACGTCTGTATGTGTGAAAGATTGTGACGATGACTTTAAGTCTCTGTTTGAGCATGTTAATAGCATAGAGATCACTCGTGTTTTATGTCCAGTTAGATGTTCTTAAATCTTGATGTTCAAATGGTTGAAATTCTATAAATCCTAGTTAAAACAAATGACCAAATTATACCTCTAACTTGTTTTAAGAACCCTAACAAATGACTATGAAAGAGGTGCTCAAATGACCCGTAAAATTCTGCATAAAAAAGTGTAACAAAGTTCCACTATCTTGAAATCTACTGCATATGGTTTCTTGATATTTTCGGCGTCTAAACATATAAAGAAAAAAGGTGAGGTTTGCAGGGATCGAACCCAAGACCTCGCTAAAACATACCTTAACAAATTAATTAAAAGGGGTGTGCTAAGTGGAGCTCGAACTGGGGCTAGGGTTCCAGCGAAATTCGACAGAAAAAAAAAGAAAAAAAATGTTGCTAGGGCGAAATTTGACACATAAGTCTTATGTGATTAGATATTTAATGAAAGTTGCCTATAATAGTCAAATTGAGACTTTGGCATACTTACAAGATGCATAAGTCTTGTATCACATAATCTTGAGCAATATGAATCACTTAAATAAAGTATGAATGAAGCCTCATGGCTTGTGTGGGTGGACTCATAAGTCCAGCATACGTTATAAAATGAAGCTAAAATATTATGTGAGGAATGATTAGACACCAAAAGGGTTAAGTTAAAGTGTGAAACACACTAAAAGGCCAATTAAATTGGTATGTGATGAAATGAACATACACGTAAAAAGGGGTGAGTAATTATGAAGGGCAAAGATGCTAACACTAATGGATGTGGTGACAACATGATAAGAGTTCAATGTGAAACATGAGAGCAATCTCAAATGAGCCTAAGTAAATGTTAACAAAACGTACTCGCATATGAGAGTGTAATGCTAATGAAGAGACAAGTCTCTATGGACACTCTTTGAAAGTATTAGAAGCTAATGCATACTTAATACTAATGATGAGATGAGAAAACAAATACACGCAACTCGTCCAAACAAGCTAGGCCCCATCAAGACACAGTTGGACGTCTCAAGGGTTAACTTTCGAATGTCTTAGACGTTCTTGGACATTTGACCTCCAAACTTCACGAAACTCCATATACTCTCTATAAACATTATTATAACTCATTTTAAGACTTCATAAGCTCATGGAATTTAATATATAAACATGTATATACACATGAGACACATAGGTGACTAGTCGTGGAACGTCTTGGTAGTCCTTGATGTTTGACTTCTAAATCACCTCAAACTCTACACACAGCCTCTAAATCATATTATAAGTCATATTAGGACCTTAGAACATTATGAAAAACATGTTAGGCTCTAGACACCCTAACTCATTTTGGGGTCTTACAGCGACGAAGTTAGCTTATAATGACTTTCCTAAGGATGATATGATGTCGTTCCAGCCAGCCAACCCTAAGTCCATTATTCATACAAGAAGGATACCATTACGGATTTCAAATTCAAGGTTCATAAACTTACCACTAAGTTTAAGGTTTCATATAAAGGACCTTCTTAAAATCATTCAGGTCTCATATCATTCATACATACAATACTAAGAGGCTTTAGCAACCTAAGTCAAGAAATAACATATTCACATTCATACATGTATCAAGTAAGGGACAGAAGTCTACCAAAACAAGACATGACATTACTTCACTTTAGCACATATAGTATATTATTCTAGAAGAACATAGGAATAATCATTTTCATCTATAAGTCATCCTATACACTACTATAATATCATCAATATAACCATCACAAACTCATATAGTCAATTAGGAAGAATCATGCATCAACTCTAAGACTACACACATGGAGACATAGTCATAGTCTAACATGATCACCTAACAACATCAATTGAAGAACACATACATTGACATTACTAACATGTACATCGATATGATCATACTTCACATAATTCACTACACATACCATCACAATATATCAAGTAACTTGCCGACAAGGCCATATCATTTACAAGTAAAGCACGTACCACCTCCACCATAACTGGACCATACCAATCACAATATCAATCAATATTAATTAACATAAAATAAAGAGAATTAGTGCATCGTACCACCAATCCATTCTCACCACTTAAATTAATGCTAAATCATCCAATTTAATATCATAAGGCCCTTACCCATGGTCATGAACATCAATTCAATACAAAAACTATAATAATCCATGAATATAAGTCCACTAAATATAGATTTATCAATCTAAGATAAGTTATACATCAATCGAATACAATTGTTACATCTTTCAATAACCCATAGAAAACTACAGTAGAATTCATAAGCATTAAGACAATATCAATTAACCCATAAAGTAGTGTCACGACCCAAAACAGGCCGCTACTGGCACCCACACTTATCCTACTATGTGAGCGAACCAACCAATCCAATCCCCAACATTTCAACCATAAATAACAAAATATAATGCGGAAGACTTAAAACTCATTAATGAAAATCGATTAAATAACTTATAAAAACTCAATACTATTTATTCCCAAAACCTGGAAGTCATCACCACAAGAACATCTATCCTCAAATTACTAATCTAAGAGTATCTAAGAAACTAAAATAAGTAAAAAGCTAGTCCATGCCGGAATCTCAAGGCATCAAGACATGAAGAGGAAGATCCAGTCCAAGCTAGAAGCAATAGCTCACCCTGAAATCTGG
>NC_028639.1:46318415-46398940 GCF_001406875.1 Solanum pennellii | reverse complement strand
GACTGTGACGGTCCGTCCTGCAGGTCCGTCACAAAGCTCAGAAACTTGATTTTAGTAAAAGGTCTGTGACGGCCCGTCATGTTTGCGACGGTCCGTCCTGCCATTCCGTTACGAAGTTCAGAGAGTCGATTTCAGTACCCAAATTTCAGAATTCTAAGTGTTTTGGAACGAGACCCCCTCGACGGTCCGTCGTGCCCATGAAGGTCCGTCGTGGGATCCGTCGACTCAGCCAGTTTTTCCAGAAATAAAATCTGCTGCTCAAAACGACTAAACAGGTCGTTACAAGTAGTCAAAAACTAGAATTCATCAATTACATGGGTTAGGATAATTATGTTAAAATCATCTAATTAACAACTATTTAATCAATATTCAATGATTTAAAACCTTTAATTCAAGAACCCATGGATAGATTTCAATTTACAAAACTCATCTTTTGAGAAGTCTTTGAAAATCACTTCGAAGATTGGCCCCTTGAAGAAAAGAGTTCCAAGTATAAAAATTCATACCTTAATGATGTTAATACACCAATATTATGAAGAATCACGACTCAATTCTATAATCCAAGCTCTTCCTTGAGTTTTGGGTTCAATGGAGTTCTAGAGATTTCTAGGATATTTTGGGTTTTGATTTTGAAGAATGAGTACATCTAGTTATTTAGTACATATAAGCCCACTTAAAATACCAAAAATAACCCTAATTAACCGCTCTTTACCCTATTTGTACGTGGCGTTAATTTACCACTTCACCCCTAAAATTTACAGTAAGTTGGGCAGGTGACACAGTCCACCTACGACTGGCCATGAATGACCCGTTTCCCAACCAATGAACCGTCCTGGTTGTCTGTGGTTTGAGACTGAGGCTTGTCTTTGGCACGGCCTCCTCCCACGCGTAAGTGTCAACCTATTCCCCTCACTTACGGGGCATCGACTGACCTACTGGTCGTTGATTGCCATCCGTAGGTTGGGCTGGTTTTTACAGCTTGGGCAATTGGGAAGGGTCCTTCCTCAAGGACCCTTGGTTGGTCCTTTGGAACTTTCACCTAAACGTTTCCAACCCGAATATGTTTGTATACGAGTTTTAGGAATCACATGAATTTCATCTAAATTTAACATGTAAAACTCGACGAAACATGTTAAAATACACAAGGTCATTTCAAGAAAAACCTTTCAAACGTCATGGACGTTCTTGAACGTTTGACCTCCAAACCCCATGAAAATCAACACACTACTTCAAAAACCCATTATTACTCATATAAGAACCTCATAAGCTCATGAAACACACATATGAGGCACATAGGTGACTTAGTCGTCAAACGTCTTAGTCGTCCCTTGACGTTTCACTTCTGAATCACCTAAAACTCTATACACTGCCTCAATTCCACATTATAAAAAAATTTAGGACCTTATACCCTCATGATAAACATGTTAGGATCTAGATTCACCTACGTAAATTTTAGAGGTGTCACATTTTCCCCCACTTGGACAACATTCGTCCTCGAATGACACTTGACACTCTCCGAATTCTTCCAAAAATAGAGATTCAATCAAAAGCTCATAACCATACCATATAACACATTTTAAAACACACAATCAAGGAGAAACATAAACTTCACACAATTAAGAGAATCACAACACAACAAAAAGTTATAAGCAAATTTACAACTCATTTTGCCATTAAACTAACATCCTTCATTCCAAATAGCAAAAACTCATGTTTTATTCAATATCATAATCATATACATCAATTATAACTTTATCACGACAATTTTAGATCAAATAATGAATTAGTCAATTTTTCAAAAATATTACAGTGAGCAGGCAGTTCATTACAGTGAATTATGCAAAAAAATTCAAAAATGCAACATTTAGGCAATTAATGATGGAAACATGCTAATACACAGCATAAAATCACAAAAACAAATTGTACAACATATTCATAAATTCATGAAATGAACAATGCATGGAATAAATGAAATTTAATTTCAACAAGAGCCCTAAACACAATGTACATGCAACATACTTCTATGACTTTCTACTCTCAAGCTTGAGTTGAATAGAAGAGATGATACAATCAATCAAAACTCCACTGCGCACCATACTCCCCCAGTTAGAAGGAACTCATAACACTAATGAAATGCAAGAACTATTACTTACCAACATCATCATCATCATACGACTTTTCTCCTCTTGCCCGGAGTGCATATAAATGCCTCTTCTTTGGAGCATCATCTTTTGGAACAATAAGAGCAACTTTCCTACCATCTCTAGTAGGACAATCCCTTGCTTTGAGTCCATCCTTACCACATCCAAAACAACTCCCTGTACCCAATAAACACTCTCCATAATTCTTCTTTTCACAAGTAGCACATGTAGGTTTACCACCTTTAGAACCACTACCCTTCTCAAGATTGACCTTAGGAGCATTAGGTCCATCTTGAGTTTTGGCCATCTTCTTTAACCTAGGATGACCTTGGTCACTTGAACCACTCCTCTTAAAGTTTCTCGTAATCCTACCAAGTTTAGACTCCTCAATTTATAAAATATACATCATGAGTCTAGCTATGGCCATATCATCATGTAGCATGGCCATATGGAGTTCTTCTTTCACAAGGTCAGTGACACCCGTCAAACCTAGTCATCTCATCACTGAATTAGACACCAAGGATGAACACAATCTAGAAAACCTAGATAACTTCAAAGATAACTCCTCAACACTCAAATTGCCTTGCTTGAGATTAATGAACGCCTCAACCTTCACCTCTCTCCTCTCATGGGGAAAGTACTTCCCTAAGAAGCTCTCCTTAAACTCTTCCCACTGTATAGGACCTCACTCAACCAGCCTATTATCTTTCCATTAAGTATATCACACTTGAGCAACCTCCCTCAATTTGTATGAAGCAAACTCCGCCTTCTCCCTAGAAGTCACCACTATGGCACTCAACACCTTATGTACACCATCTTGAAACTCTTGGGGATCCTCTCCCACCTTAGAGCCAGTAAAAATAGGAGGATTTATCCTCACAAAATCTCTCAATCTAGATGTCATAGTGCTCGCCACAACATTCGCTCTAGGTGCAATACCTATATTCACATGGGTAGTCAAAGCTCGGGCTAAGGTAATCAAATACTTTCTAATGTCACCATTGGTCATTTCCGAGGGAACTACCAGAACCTCATTACTTTGACCTCCAATAGGGATTTTATCACCTTGAGCTACTTGATCAACTTGAGGAAGAACTTCCTCATCCGCCCTTCCTTCTTCCAACCTTCTAGCGGTCATCCTTCTAATATTTATCTCCTACTAACACAAGAGAAGAGATTAGGAATAGACTCTTACAACCTTAAGTCTATAGGCACGATACAAGATTGAATGAATAAAGTGAAACTCTACCGTTCTATAGCCTCTCGCCCATACATGTGTCGTAACTCACACTGATGGTCAAGACTCTACTAGACGTGTCTTTATGAGAATTTTTGATTCCTAAAATCACTTTCTTAACCTATGCTCTTATACAAAGCTTGTCATGACCCACACCTATAACCTAGAAGTTAGGGCCTTCCATAGGTCGTGGAGCGACATACTTGACCTCTTGGAGGTCTTGTACAAGCCATTCCGTATCATTCATCGCATATATAAGTATTAAAAGTAGTGCGGAATTTAAAATTTTCACATGAATATCTTAAAACATCATTCATATTAAAATCATTGAAATTCTAAGTCTTAACATATGCCATTCTAGACTCAAAGATACTTGAGACACGGCCCATACAATACGAATATAGAAATACTTAGTCTATTATAATACTTTGAAATAGAAGACATATATATTCCCTCAAGTCAAATGAGAACATACTTCAACTTTGGTTGAACGACTTGAGAATTCAAGCTTTCCTTCACGATTCTTCTCACCTTCCACCTACACATTTAGATATAAAAAAATTTATGGAATTAGTACAAACACTTGTACTAAGTATGGCTAAATGCATAAAATCATGAAAAAGGATATTTATTTGAAATATGCATCTTTTTTATCAAAAACATCATATCATAAGCAAAAGAAGAACAATTAACCACTTAGAAACATACAAGTAACCACTTAAGCAATTATTCACATTTTAAGGAACATTTTACACTGAACTAATTCCCTGTTATAGTGAAGTCCTTTAACTTCACAGTGAACACTTTCTAGCATGCAATCCTTTCACTGAAAGCTATCCTAAGACTCACTTAAGTATGACAAATATAGACCGCCAATACAGCTCTCTAGGCATACCTAAATGATCCTTAAGACCACCTATAAAGAGATATACACACTTACATTACACAAACCACATAAACATGAGATCCTCCTACCAAAGGTTATTCTAAGTCCCACTTGAGTAAGTTGTGAAGCGACAACCCATACAATCCCTTTCACACACACTTAAGAGATCCATTAGACTACCTAATATAGAATCATTCTCAATCAATACAAAAACATACATATAATATGACTTTCTCCCTTCCAAAGGCTATCAAAAGGCTTACATATGGAAATCAAGATGATATTGACCATGCTTGACCACTTCAAGATTACCTAATGATACTTAAAACTACCTAAGTTTAGATCATGTCTACATAATCTACCATCTTCCCTAACTGGAGTCATTCTTAAGACTTATATAGGTAAATTATGAAGTGACCATTCCTATGCCCCCTTCACACCTTAACTAGACAACCCTTAACTACTCTAGATAATTACTTATTTATTTAACATGCTTTCTAACTTAGGTCATTACATTGATTGGTTTATTTAAGTAAATCACATAAGAACATTCAAGTAATTGTTTTGGAAAAGACCTAAGGACTCTCACTAACATCTTCAAAGCCTATTATGCAATGTCTAGAGAGCTTCCTATACCACCACCTAAACTTCACAGAACTTCTCCAATACTAGTAGGTATCCCATATTATGAGAATAAAAAATATCCGACATCGACCATGCTAGCAAATCATGAAATCCAGAGTTGTAACCTAATCCGATGGAGGGTGCTACATTCCAATGGAAGAACTTAGACACATCCCATGTAAGCACATGGTTAGGGAATATGAAGGGGTTTCTTTGTCCTATAGTATCGTTCTTCACTAGAGCTACTTCCCTTACCATACTCACTTGGTGCTAGCCTTTGTTCTCATAGAGTAATTGACATTAAGGGTTCATACAAAGGGTTTCATATCTTATTCATAACCCAATCACATTCACCTTACCAAAGAGGTCCCCTAGGGCTACCTTAAATTGGCGATGAAGATAGTTAATAATGGCTTTCCTAAGGATGATATGATGTCGTTCCAGCCAACCAACCCTAAGTCCATCATTCATTCAAGAAGGATACCATTACGGCTTTCGACTTGAACGTTCGTAACCTTACCACTAGGTTCAAGGTTTCACATAAAGGACCTTCTTAAATATTCAAGGTCTCATATCATTCATACATACAATACTAAGTGGATTTAGCATCCTAAGTCAAAAAATCTCATATTCATATTCATACATGTATCAAGTAAGGGACACAAGTCCACCAAAACAAGACGAAACATTACTTCACTTTAGCACATATTGCATAACATTCTAGAAGCACATAGGAACAACCATTATCATCTAGAATTCATTCTATACACTACTATAACATCATCAATATAACCATCATAGATTCATATAGTCAATTAGGAAGAATTGTACATCAACTCTAAGCCTACACACATGAAGGCATAGTCATAGTCTAACATGATCACCTAACAACATCAATAGAAGAACATGTAGAAATACTTCATATAGTTCACTACAAACACCATCAAAATATATCATGTAATTTTGCCGACAAGGCCACACCATTTACAGGCAAAGCACATAGTACCGCCACCATAAGTGGACCATGACAATCACAATATAAAACAATACTAATTAACATAAAATAAAGATAATTAGGGCATAGTACCACCAATCCATTCTCACCACTTCAATCAATAACTAAATCACCAAATTCAATATCATAAGGCCCTTACCCATGAACATGAACATCAATTCAATACAAAAACTATAATCTCCATTAATATAAGTGAATTCAATATATATTTAAAATATGAAACAACATATACATTAATTGAATACAATTCTTACATCATTCAATTGCCCATAGAAAACTACACAAGAATTTATAAGCATAAGACAATATCAATTAACCTATAAAGTAGTCAAAAACTAGGGTTCATCAATAACATGGGTTCATAGGTTAGTTATGTTAAAATCATATCATTAAAAAAATTCATTAAAAATTCAATGATATAAAACCTTTAATGCAAGAACCTGTGGATAGATTTCAATTTAGAAAACTCATCTTTTGAGCAGTCTTTGAAAATCACTTTAAAGATTGGCTCCTTGAAGAAAAGAGTTCCAAGGATAAAACACCATACTTAATGATGTTAATACACCAATCTTATGAAGAATCACCTCTCAATTCTCCAATCCAAGATCTACTTTGAGTTTTGGCTTCAATGGAGTTATAGAAAAATTCTAGGAGATTTTGGGTTTTGATTTTGAAGAATGAGTTCATCTTGGTATTTAGGACTTATTAACCCACTTAAAATACCTATAATAAGCCTAAGTAACCGCCAAATATATTGTATCACGTGGGGTGAATTTACCACTTCACCCTAGAATTTACATTAAGCTGCGCAGCTGACACAGTCCACCCACAACTAGCCATCGGCGGCTCATTTACCAACCAACGGACTGTCCTGCTCGTCCGTAGTTTGGCACTGAGGCTTTTCTTTGCAGGGCATTCTCCCATGCCTAAGTTTCAACCTACACCCTTCACTTATGGTGCGTCGACTGACCTACTGGTCGTCGATTGCCATCCATAGGTTGGGCTGGTTTTATAAACGTGGGCACTTGTGAAGGGTCCTTCCTCAAGGACCCGTGGTTTGTCCTTGGGGACTTTCACCAGGACGTTTCCAAACGGAATATGTTTGTATACAATTTTAGGACCTCCCACATCAATTTTATCAAAAACAAACACGTAAAACTCGAGGAAACATGCAACGACACACACAGTCATTTCAAGGCAAACATTTAGAACGTCATGGACGTTCTTGGACGTTTCACCTCCAAACCCCGTGCAACTAAAAACATTGCCTATAAAAACCGTTATAACTCATATAAGAACCTCATAATCTCATGAAACACACAAATAGGAACATAACAACAGATGAGTCACATGTGTAACTTAGTCATCGAATGTCTTAGTCGTCCCTTGATGTTTCACTTCCAAATCACGTAAAACTCTAGACACTGCCTCAATACCATATTATTAACCATTTTAGGACCTTATACCATCATGACAAACATTTCATGCTCTATGTTCACCTAAGTGAATTTTAGAGGTGTCATAACATACACCCTAGTTTTTCTCACAACTTGATAAAAACTAAATATTTACTTTTGCTTATTTGTTTAAATAGAACTATTAGAAAAACTTGTTTCACACCCCCCCCCCCACCCCTTAATTACTTGTTTTTGGAAAGGGTTTGGCTATATAGATATAATTGTACATTCCTCATGGGATCGACCCCAACCAACTAGTTGGATTCTTTATTTGATACAACCGCTTATACTTCTTTAGGGAAGTGTAATTCGAGCATATAAAATTTCGGCAATGCTGCTGGTGAAAGTGGATTTAAGATTAACTTTAAATACAGTATTGATATTTAGTCAAAGATTTCTTGATTTTATTTTTTGTTTTTGTTTTTCTCTTTCAGGTCTAGCTTTTGTATGCCAAGTACACAAAGCCTAGGAGAACCACGTACTCCATTCGATCATGAACTTAACCGTATACTGCGAAGAATGAAAAATCAACAAAACCCAGCCAATCTGGTGATGGTCAATTCATCAACCTAGCACACAATCAAGTTCAATTTTATATGACCTCTTGGAGTTGAATTTCCCCCGTTCCACTCTAAAACGGGCTCATCTGGAAAGTTAAACTTTACTACCGTTGTTCTACAATCTATAGAGGCAAAGAAAGCGTGCAACCAATCCATAACCAATATGATATAAAAATCAAACATATCAAGTTCTACTAGTTCAACATAAGTAACTCTGTTGGCCAACATTATAGGATAATTTCTACACACCCTCTTTGCAACAACTGACTCACCCATGGTGTTAGACACCATAAAAGGTTCATTTAAAAGGTTGGGAAAAATTTCAATCTCTTAGCTATCAAGGGAGTAATAAAATATAATGTAGCGCCCAGATCAAGTAAAGCATATACATCAATAGAGAAGACTTTCGACATACCGGTCACCATATTGGGAGAAGTCTCTTGCTCACCTCTAGAGCGAAGAGCATAGAAGTGATTCTTCTTCAGACCATCATTTGAACAACTTGCGTGAGCTTTACCTCTACCCTTGTCTTAACTATTCACATTAGGTAAATCCCTAACCTTGTGTCCACTCTTGCCACAACCAAAGGAATTGACCGTTCTCACTAGACCATCACCAAGATTACCCTTTCCACACTTGGCACAAGTAGGCTTCTTGTTCAATGAACTAGAATCCCTTCACTTATAGGCTTTGGGTTAGATACCCCATCATCCCTAGCCTTAGGGAACTTGGAAGGATCTTGATTAGAAAACCTCTTCTTAAACCTAGGGTTGTCTTGAATCTCAAGCCTACCCTTTGAAGAACCATCATCAGAAGTTCTTGCCCTCTTGACATCCCTTCTCTTCCTCTTAGAAATTTCCTCTTCCACTTGTTGAGCATGAACCATGAGATGAGAAATGTTTACATTGTCATGTAGCATAGCCGAATGTCACTCCTCTTTTAAGTCGTCTTACACACCCATCACAAAGAGGTTCATTTCATCCCTAGGGTTGAAAACCAAAGAAGGAGCATACATTGACAATTTAGTGAATTTCGAAGAGTATTTAAGTACACTCATACCTCCTTGGCAAAGGTTGATTAAATCCACCACCTTGGCTTCCCTCTTCTCCCTAGGAAAGAATCTACCAAGAAAAGCATTCTTGAAAACTTCCCAAGTCACCGGTCCACCACTTAACGACCTATTATCCCTCCATTAGACATACCAATTTTGGGACACATTGTTTGAGTTAGCAAGTGCCTAACTCAGCCTTCTCACTAATAGTAAACTCCATAGCATAAAAAATATTGTAGATTTCATCAATGAACTCTTAGGGGTCTTATTCAACCTTGGACCCATATAAAGTATTGGGATTCATCCTAATGAAATCCCTTAGACGAGATCCCATGGTAGAAACTTGTTGGTTTGATTAGGGTACAACATCCCGATTAGCTTGGGCTGTCATGGCTTGATCATAAGTAGTGGCGACTTGTGCATGGGTAGTAATGGCTTAATCCATTTGGAAGAGAGCGACCCTAGTAGCACCATCCGTCAAAGTAGGAGGATCAACCGGAGCTTGGTCATCATTCATATCTTCTTCAAGGGGAGGGACTTGATCACCACGAGGAGGAACTCCCGCATTGGCAATCTCTACCTCATGTCTCCGTGCCGGATTTATTGTAGTATTCATTGCCTATAATCCAATTAAAGTATTAGAAAAGCACATAGAGTTAACATTTTAGAGGCACGATATTGAACTTCCAAGAAAGTGAGAGTTTCCTAAGCATCATATAGATTTCTATCCATAAGTGTGGTGTGCTTCACAGTTATGAGTACGAATCTCCATAGACATGGTTGAGAGAGACATCGACTCAAAGATATTTAAACTCATTCTCTAATATAAAGTTTGTAACATCCGAGAATACACTCTAGACATAACCGACATCATCGTCCTCTTTGAGCACTAACACTAGCCTCTTAGCTTACATCATTACATTCATAGGTCAAAATTAGCGGAAATTTAAAATTTTTTACTACTTTTACATTGAAGTTTACATAGACCTCAACATACACATAGTATAGTTATATCGAGTATACATAGACCATTCGTATATGAATATTACTTAATCTTCTACTTTTATCGCACATAGATATATATAATATAACATAGTCTCAAATAGTTGTCTCATCTCATAGCCATCTAATTAGAGTATAGAAATTTGGGCCTAGCCCATATATCATACAATAAGACCATATATATGTCATACGATGTTTAGTATCCAAAAGAAAAGGAAAGAAACATAACAATCTTGAACACTAAAGCAACATCATAGAGTTGATAGAGGCTTCACCCTCGGAAAGTGAGAACCTACCCAACTTGGATGAACAATAATTCCAAGCCTTCTTTAAAGTCGTCTCCAAACGTCCTTCAACGACCGGAACCTAACATGTTGGGGAAAAGGAAGAAAAGAGGTTAATAAACCACTTGTACTAAGTATGAGACCATATGAACATATAATAGCAAATCATGCTAAAAAGGGACATTTCATTAAGTATGCAATTTGCTTTTAAAAACCTTATATGCACATTCAACAAGACCATACCATTCAATAAGACATATTCATTAAGTCATAGGCATGTACATCACAAGACAAAAAACATCAATTCAAGTCAACATGCATATCATATAATTGAATATATAGTCAAGTAACTCTATCATCAAGTCATAATAACCACAAGCATGAATAAGAATTCACTATAACATAACCAAAGGAAAACCATTATTCATGACCCTCTTGAAGTCCACTTGTGCAATAACTAAGCAATTTCCCATAACCTTACTTAATCAAGTAAACCTATCAATAACCATAATGTTCAACCTCACATAATCGTAACATTAACAGTACATAATATCAGACTTTAGCAATATAGACCAAGTACATGTTCATAAGAGTCATTAACATCACATATTGTCATTAACATGTAAGATAATCATATGCATGCCATTTACCTTGATAAGCATATACGTACATAATAACAACCTCCTAAGGCTTCCTTCAAGGCAAACTAGTGCAAGACATAGGTAGAGTCCCATACCCTTACCTAGGCTAAGTCAAACCTCTTAGTTCACCTTAGCTTGTTTATACTTCATTACTTCATTTTATTTTAAGGAAAACTTGCCTTAACTAACATAGACTACAAGAGCTAAGTGTGGAATCCGGTGTTGTAAAACCTTACACCGAAGGAAGGTGGTCTACCGGCCAAAGTAAAACCAAACATAAACGTAGCTTTCTAGGTGGAATCACTAGCTAGTCTTCCTATGTGGCAACATAGGTCAAGAACTAAGAGATAGGTATAATCCCTCTATATACCACTTGGTAATTGGGGCCTCCTATAATGGGAATCATCGGAGAGTCAACAACATATGTGGAACTATAGGGTAAGTTTTCCTCTATTGAAAGTCATCACCTCCCATTGTCAAGTTCACTCGGTGCTAAGTTATGTCCCTTTTGAAATGTCTTTAATGTCTTTATTAATCATCATAACTTATTGTAGGTCATAGGTTCTAACCCTTGTATAAACATCATCATCATCATCGCTCATTAAGAATCGCATGAGTATACTCCTTTAATTACAATTCATGTAAGTGAGGTTAGCATATTTACATATCACTTCATAATAAGTAAGATTGATAAATCATTCACAATCCTTATAACATTTACATCATATCCAACACCTCACAAACCATAGTCAAGACATTTCAATTCATTATCATACAAACCCTAAAAATCCTAATACAAGGCATACTCCAATACAAAATCATGACTTAATCACAATTAACCATAATTGAAGTAAATAATATGGATCACAAGACTTACCAAGTCTCTTTCATAATTCATTATCATGGTCTTACCATAAGCCCCATTAACTCAACACGATTAGGGTGTAGTATAATCGTATAACTATAACCATGATGATAACAAGGTTAATTGAATCACTATATCACAATTCATCACTAGTTCATAGCTTAAGATAAGATACTTAGGTCAATTCACAATATACTTCATAACCTAGATCAACTTCTTAAAAACTACCATGATAGGACTATAATTAATCCTAATTTAGTCATTATTAATACAACAACGTCTTAGATTAGTAATTAAACCAATAAAGAAATCACTTGAACAAACATTACTCAATTCACATCACGATCACAACCTAGGGTTAAGGGGTAAAGGTCATCTTCTACAAACTAGAACAATCCATCAAGATATAACATAATTAAGTTAAAATACTTGTTAATATATTCATAATATCCAAGATAAATCATAAATATATCAGTTTACATAATCAATTTAGAGATTGGGAATGACCCACATGAAAACTCATCTTTTGAAATTCAATTTGATGGAACCCTTTGAGGAAAGAGGTCTCAGAGGTGAAAGGAATCACATACCTTAACAATTAATCAATATTGATGGAGGAAATTGACCATTTTCAAACCTTGAACCCACCTCAAGCTTGGTCTTCAATGGGGGTTTCTTTGGTAGAGAGAAGAAGAGAGAAGGAAGAGAGTTTGGGTTTGAGAATTTTAAGACCTTAAGTTAGTCTAATTAGCTTAGGGGCTTTATATAGGTTGTTAACTAACGTAATTATACCTCCCTAATCCCCCAACTAATTAACAAACCCTTTAATTAATTAATGGGACCCAACTAAATACGTGCAACAACTTAGACCCTCACAGACGAGACCCCGATCGACAGTCCGTCTGTGAGACAAACGACAACTTCTCCCTCCGTGCTTCATATCCATTTCTAAGTTCAGAGAGTTGCAAATGACCCTTTGGCCAAATTGACTAAGTGTCTATCAACGGTGGCCATCGACTCCCCTTCAATTGACACACTCCCCGTTGATGGCACTCGTCTGTGCACACTACCTTGGGCAGTCCCTTGACCCCAAAATGCAAGGGTCCTTTTCAAGGGCCCTTGGTTGGTCCTTGCAGAGTTGTGCCGGGATGTTTCGACTATGAATTAACTATAATACATGTTAGACACCCTTCCACCAATTTTCATCATTTTCTGATTCCTAAAATATAGTCAAATAGGATAAGGCACGCTAGAACCTCATCGAACTAATTTCAAGACGTTCTTGGACGGTTTGGTTTCTAGACTTGCTAAATGACTTATATTCATTAAAATAGACCTGAAAACAGTTTCTAAACCTTATGACACATATGTTAGGCTCTAGAACACGTCTTAGATTTTCGAAGTGTTGCATATTTTTTATTTTCTTCTACATGAGCCACACTACCCATTGACATTCAACATAGAGTATCCGCCACCACATTGGCTTTGCCGGGTGGTAGAGAACACTCATGTCGTAATCCTTCAAGATTTCCAGCCACCTTCTTTGTCGGAGTTTCAATTCCGTTTTAGTAAACACAAATTGAAGGCTTTTATGGTTGTTGAATCTATCCACGTGTATAACATATAGATAATGCCTCCATATTTTTAAGGCAAACACTAAGGCCACTAATTCAAGAATATGAGTTGGATAGTTCTTCTCATACACCTTGAGTTTCCTAGAGGCATATGCTATCACCTTGACATGTTGTATGAGGATACAACCAAAACCTACTTGAGAAGCGTCACAATATATCACAAACCCTTTCGTGCGCTCCGGTAAGGCCAATACCAGGACGAAGGTAAGCTTATTTTTCAACGATTAAAATTCTTCTCAAATTTCTCTGACCATACAAACTTAGCCTTCTTTTGAGTCAACGATGTCAGTTGAGATGCGATGGATCAAAATACCTCAACAAACCTACTATAATACCCAGCCAAGCCTAAAAAGTTTAGAATATCGGTAGGACTGAAAGGTCTAGGACAACTTTTGACCACTTCTATTTTTCTTGGATCTACTCTTACCCCTTCTCTAGATACAATGTGACAAAGAAAAACAACCAATCTCAACCAAAACTCGCACTTACTATACTTGGAGTAGATTTGGGCATCCTTGAGGACTTGCATGACTATCCTCAAATGGTTCACATGGTCACCCTCACTTTTTGAGTATATCAAGATGTCATCAATAAATACAATCACAAAAAAATAAAAATAGTTTCTAAAAATATGATTCATAAGTTCCATGAAAGCCGTTGGGCATTTGTTAGACCAAAATTTATGACTCAAAATTCAAAATGACCATACCTAGTACGGAAAGTCGTCTTGGTTATGTCAAATTCTCTTACTCTAACTTGATGATACCCCGATGTTAAATCAATTTTCAAAAAGTAGCTTTACCTTTGGATTTTGCCAACCAAATCGTCAATTCTAGGGAGAGGGTACTTGTTCTTTATGGTGACCTTATATAGTTGTCGGTAACCGATACATCTTAAGGGACCCATCCTTATTTTCCACAAACAACACCGGGGAACCCCATGGAGAAATACTTTGTTTTGTGAAACCTTTGTCTAGTAAATCTTTGAGTTGAATCTTTAGTTACTTCAACTCGTCCTGACCCATCCAGTAAGCGGGAAACTGCTTGTGAGGAATTCTGGGTAAGTCATCAGGGAAGACTTCCAGAAAATCCTTCACTATGAGGACCAACTCTAGTGGAGGAGTCTCAGACTCAATATTCTTGACCCTCACAATATGATAGAGACATCCCTTAGAAATCAACTTATAAGCTTTAAGACAAGAAATGATTCGACTTTATGGTGCAAGGTTTTCCCCCTTCCACTCTAAAACGGTTTCATTTGGAAATTGAAACTTTACTACCCGAGTTTTACAATCAATAGAAGCAAAACAAGAATGTAGCCAATCCATCCCCAAAATGACATCAAAGTCCAACATATCAAGCTCTATCAAAACCTATTGAGCATTGAAACGAAACCACCCCATTAAACTTTTTTTACAAGTACGGAATCACCCACCGGAGTAGAAACCGAAAATGGTTCATGGAAAACATCGGGAAGTACATCAAACTTCACATCCACAAAAAGGGTTACAAAAGATAAAGTGGCACCGGGATCTAGTAAAGTATAGACATTAATGGAAAACACTTGTAACATGTCGGTGACAACATCTGGAGAATCCTCTTGATCACCCCTAGAGCGGAGAGAATAGAAGTGATTCTTCTTAGGATCATCGGGGTTGGAAGCATTTGTGGGAGCTTGGATACCTTCTCTCCGCTTGGCCACACGTATAGGACAATCCTTCAATTAGTTACCACCTTTCCCACATCCATAGAAAATGCCATACCGTTAAGACACATCCCTTCATTCTTTTTACCACACATGGCACAAGTAGTTCTTTCCTCAAAAGGGCCACTCATTTTTTCTCCTTGAGGCTTAGGCTAGTCCTCCTCCCTTGATTGGTCTTTGGAGCTTTGGATAGTTGAGTAACTTTGAGGCTATACTTATTTAGAGTCTGCCACCATGGTAGGAGCATAATTGTATATTTGAGTAAACTTGAGGCTATACTCCTTCACACTGATATTTTCTTGGCAAAGATTGACGAATTATTGCATTTTTCTCTCCATTAGTTCCAAGGTAAAGAAGTTATCACGGAAAGTCATTTTGAAAGCTCCCCAAGTAATCTGACATTCTCTAATCAACCTTCCATTATTCATACCAAACATGAGGCACATCTTTGAGTTGATAGGTGGCTAGCTCCGCCTTTTCTTAAGAACTTACTCCCATGGCATATACCACCTTAAATACTTCATCTATGAACCCTTGCGGGTCTTCTTCCACCTTGGAGCCAAAGAATATACGGTTTTTTATCCTTGTGAAATTCCGTATCCTTGAAGTGGTGGTGCTAGAGTTGGGATTCGCTTGCACCCTAGCATCCCTAGCAACTTGAGAATCCAACACTTGATTCAAACTATGGATGGCAGCCCGAATCTCAACATTAGACATAGCCCCTTCTTTTATAGGAACTTGAGGGTTTTGAGGAGCTTGAGGGGGAACCGCCCCATTCATATTCTCCTCTTTTGACCTCCTAGCATTATTCCTCCTTGTATTCATGTCCAATAAGAACAAGAAAATATTTAGAAGGAAATAATTATATAGAGTTAGGACTCTAAACACAATCATCAATAACGAAGAGACGGAGGTTCCTAATCATCTCATAGCCTCCTCTTCATTAAAGTGGTACGCTTCACATTTATAATTACGACTCTACTAGACATGGTGTGTGAAATCTACCCTACTATTATCCCAAAACATTATACTCTGATATCAAGTTTGTAACGACCGAAGAGTACCCCCTAAACGTTACTGGTGTACTTGACCCCAAAGGAGTCTTATACAAGCCCTTAGCATAATCGTCACTGGATAATGAACTTGAAATAGTGCGGAAATTTAAAAAATTTCAACAATAGAAGTTCAACTTCCTTTTTATAATCACACATACATAATCTACTAATACGAGTTCAATAGAAGTCTCCAAATAGGGACCTTAGCCCTTTAGACACAATGGTCTATTAGAACAAAAGTACATAAGAGATGATTACTAAGTCAATACATCCATAGCGAAATCTTAAAGTGGGATCAAGTGCACTATCCTCAGATCTTTGAGGACCTATCACAACTCTTGGAGATAAGAAGTCCAAGCTTTCTTTAAAGATGTAGAATCAAACCAATTAGCCGAAACTTATACTCATAATAGAAAAGGGAGAAAGGGTTTAGTACGAATAATGCATTAAGTATGGAGAAATGCATAAAGACCTTTAAAACATGAGAAAGGGACATTTACATGTAAAGTTTGCATTCATGAAGTTTTGAAAACTACTTACATCACCCAAACAACACATAAGACAATACTCCTATAACGACCTAAAGTACCCCCTAGAAGTTATGCCACTCTCGAGTCAATTCATTGGATACTTGAATTCTCGGAGGTATTGTACAAGCCCTTTGACATCATTTATTGCATACATGTATGAAAAGTAGTGAGGAATTAAACTTTTCACACGAAATATCTTACACCATCTTTCATATTAAAATAATAGGAAAATACTTAGTCTCAACATATTTCAATCTTAGACTCAAAAATACTTGGGACATGGCCCATATAATACAAATATAGGAATACTTAGTCTATTAAAATACTTTTGAATAAAAGATATCTAAGATAGTTATGCCCTCGAGTCAAGTGAGTACATACTTCAACTTGCTTGAAAGAATCCTATTTTCCAAGCTTTGCTTCAAAACGCTTCTCACCTTCTACCTACACCTTTAGATATAACAAAATATACAGAATTAGTACAAACATATGTACAAAGTATGGCTTTAATGATAAAATCAAGAGAACAGACATTTATGAGAAATATGCTTTTTTTTATTTAAACATACATTAAAAGTATAAGCTTCACATTTTAAGCACCAAACATCACATTTAGAACACCATACAAGTCATACTCAATTTATAACATTTTAGGTAACATTACAGTGAACTTACCATAGCCTTACAGTAAGCATTTCAATAACTTGAATGTTAATTCATATAGAACTCACACATCACAAATAGCATCAAGCATACATCAAAACATATAGACATGAGATCCTCCTACCAAAGGTGATTCTAAGGCTCACTTGAGTGAGTTATGAAGTACCCCTACAATCCATTCACACACACCTAAGAGATCCTTTAGACTACCTAAGATAAGATCATTCTCACTACACACAATAGTATACATATAATATGACATTCTCTTCCCAAAGGTTATCAAAAGACTCACTTAAGTAATGCAAGAAGAGACTGCCCATACACCTTCGCCAAGTTTACCTAAATAATCCTTAAGACTACCTAAATTTAGATCATGACTACTTTATCAATTTACTTTCCTATCTAGATTCATTCTTAAGACTTCCCTAGATAAGGCATGAAGTTAACATTCCTATGCCCCCTTCATACCTTAACTAAGCAACCGTTAAACTACTCAATGTAAGTACTTAGTCATTAACCTACTTTTCAACTTGAGTCATTATCTTTACTAGTTTAGTAAGAGACATTCAACAAATAAGGATATTAAAGTAATGGTCTTCAATAAGAACTAGGGACTTATTCACTAACGTCTTAAAATCCTAATCATGCAATGTCTAGATAGCATCCCATATCGCCACTTAAACTTCATAGAACTTCTCCAATACTAGTAGGTATTCCACATGATGATGATAGGCAATAACCGACATAGACCATACTAGTTATGCATGAAATCTGGAGTCAAGAACCTACTTCGTTGGAGGTTTGTTCTATGGGACAATGGTAGAACTAGGACACATCCCATGTAAGCGAATATGAAGGGTTAGTTTGTACTCTAGCCTCATCCTTAACTAGAGATACTTCCCAAACAATACTCACTCGGTGCTAGCCTTTGTTATCATAGAGTATTTCAATAAAGGAATACATAAAAAGGTTCCATATCTAGTTCAAAACCCAATCACATTACACCTTACAAAAGAGGGTCTACTAAGGCTACCTACAATGGTTAAGAGCATAGCTCAATGACTTTGCTAAGGATGATTTCATGTTGTTCCAACCAACCAACCCTAAGTCCAACATTCACACAAGAAGGATATCGTTAAGACTCTCAACTTCAAAGATATCATAACCTTCCAACTAGGTTGAAGGTTCCACATAAAGGACATTCTTTACAATGTTCAAGGTCACATATCAATCACAAATACAAGACTAAAAAGTTTTAGCATACTAAGTCAAGAACTTATATTCACATTGTACATGTATCAAGTATGAGACACAAGTCTACCAAAACAAGAGACACACATACTTCACCATATCACATATAGCATATCATTCTAGAAGCATATAGGTATAACCAATATTATCTATAGGTAATCCTACTCACTACTATATTATCACCAATGTAAGTATCACAATTATCATATCATTTACCAAGAAACAACATACTTCAACATCAAGTAATCCACATAATGACTACACTATAGTCTACTAGAGACACACATCATCAACTAGAAGAACTCATGCTTTGACTCCACATAAACACATAAGTCATCATGACATTCATAATATCCACATAATCAAGTTATAGCATGATAAATACATAATACTTGAAGTTATGTCGATGAGGCCAGATTAATTCGCAATTCATAAAGTAATGCCGACAAGGCCACATTAGTCACAAGTATAACACATAAACACCGCCAACATAAGTGTACCATAAAAAAATCATTACTATCTAAGAAATATACTACATAATATAGAGACATTTAGGTCAACATACCATAGATCCAATCCTCACAACTTCAATTCATAGTCAACTCAACCAACACAATACTCAAGGGCCCTTACCAATGGCCATGATCACCAATTCAATCCAATAATTACAATATACAATGAATCAAAGATAATTAAACATGAATTTATGAAATTAGGGCATCCAACTAACAATTCTAGCGTGATTCATTCATAATTCAATAGCCCTATCAAACTACACAATAATTCAATAGCATTAAGACATAATCAAATCACCCATAAAGTAGTCAAATCAAGGGGTACATGAATTATATGGGTTCATAAAGTTTTTAGGTTTAAATTATCTAAATTAACAACAATTCAATCAATATACAATGATTTAAAATATTTAATGCAATAACCCATGGATAGATTACAAAATTGGACAAGTTCATCTTTGAAAGACTTTAGAAATCACTTTGAAGATTGGCTCGTTGAAGAAAAGATATTCAAGGATGAATAAAAATAGATTTATTGTGATGAAAAGCCCACAAAATTGATGGAGATAACATAAGAAAATCAGCCTTATTTTTTGGAGCTTCAAAGTTTCAACAATGGAGGTTTTGGAGAAAGGAATGGACAGGTTTTGTTTTAAGTTGAGGGTTTAGCACTGATTGATGAGTTTAGGGGTATAAAAAGACTCAGTAATTATCAATAATTCATCCCCAAATTACCTAAAATACCACTTCACTCATTAGACAACTTAACCAATTCAAATTTTACATAAAAACGACCCGACCAAATCTTGGAGTTTACTGCGCGTCACGGAGGCATTTTCAAATCTTGTTTCTGGAAAATTTTGAGACAGGTGGTTAGTTACAGTCGCAATTTGCAGGGGCAAGATTTTTTCCCATTCAGTAGTAGCTGCGAGACGTGCAACCACTGCCAGTTCTTGGTTGGTGCGTCCCATGTTTGGATCCTCTTTGGGGACCCTTAGGTTGGTCCCCGGGGCATTGGTCTCATATGTTTAGACCCTTTACATGTCAGGCTATGTGTAGGAACCATGAATATTCAATTTCACCTTTAAACCATCCCCCAAAACTCTACTACAAAACACTACGACACACTAGATTAACTTCAACTAGTTTTTGGACGTTCTTGGACGTTTGACCTCGAAACACTTCCAAACATTATATAATGCCTATAAATACTACTATTAACCATTTAGGATTTCATAACATCATGAAACACATGTTAGCTTCTAGGTTGACCTAGGTCATTTTAGAGGCATTACAACTCCAACAATGTCCAAGTTACAAAAAGGCATGACCTTAGCACTTCCTAAGGGTTAACTTACGCAATGTAGAGTTAGCATCCCATAATACAACCCCTACCAAGCACGCCCATATTAACCACGTTGGCCACACATATTACATTTACATTCATCACATACCAATTATCATAAATAAAATACATGCATCATGAAAAACATTTGGATATAAGGATATGTTCACTTCAATTATTATCCATTCAACATACATTTACTCATATTACTTCATAACTACAAAGAACCTCCCATAACACTCTTCAAAGCCTACTAGTGCAATGTACAAGTGAAGTTTCATACCCCCATTTCTACTTAGTAAAGTTCTTAGGATATCATAGACTAGTTCATACTTCATTCATTAATTATTTATTTAGGGAAGATCAACCATAACAAACATACCATGATAGATTCCAAGGAATCCGGTGTTAAAGACCCCCACACCGAAAAAGGGTGTTCTACTTGCCAAGGTAGAACCTACATACTAGCTACTATGTGGATCCACTAGCTAAAACCTACGAGGGCACGTAGTTAAGGTATAGGAGATTTTTTCTAAGGACTCTACCTATTTCATTAGCGGAGAAGTCCCCATCTCATCAGTATCACTATGATTACCCAACCTATTGCATTAGCGGAAGGGTCTTTTCCTCATTGGCCATATCTTCTCGGTGCTTAGTATAATTTCACAACTTACTACCATAGTTTAATTGTATCTACATATGTGAAGAGTAATCCGTATTAGTTCAATACAATTCAACATAAAGCTCTTATATTCATTATGTAATCATACACTTTCATCCTAGAATCAACATACGTATGTGAGTAGCACATTAAAAATATCAATCATAGTGTTTTTACGAGGACGATACTTTCAATCAACACAAGAGCTTAAGTAAAATATGCATAATTCATTCCCCACAATAAGTAAGGTTCAAGAGAATGAAACCATCTCAATTACCTTTCTTGCATTCTTTCATAAGTCATGTGCCTTACAGTAAAATTCAAAGTGTATGCACAATATTCTTCTTCATATATACACACCCTAGAATTTAACCTTTTTCAAGGTTAGGAATCATGTATCATGATCACCCCCATATCCATCACAATATGCATTAAAAGAAGACTCTATGGCTAGATGCCTATCAATTACAGTGCATCATGTTCAGATCTACTTAATTCATCTATCAACATTCAATAAATTAGGTCATAGAGTGCACATGGGTTCTTGAAAGATTTTCACAATAGAAATCATCTATTAATCCCAATATATTAATAAATAAAAGAATATAACATAAAAAAATGATTTTTGATTGAACCTATGACTAGATCAAAAGCCCTAGTTTTGGGTCACAACATAGAATTCAAAAATAGAAGTTTTTAAGGGCTTCATGGGGAAACTAATCCATTAATAAACATCCACATACCGTAATTGATGATTTCCCACTAAATTGAAGTTAAAAACTTGAGAAATTGGTCTTCATATTCAAGCTCCCAATTGCTCTTCAATGGAGGTTGAGTAGAGAGAGAATTTTTTGAGAGAAGTGAAAGTGATTTGGGAATTGATATATATATATATATATATATATGTAACCCTTACCTAAAATACCCAAATACCCCTCACTTAATTGGGTCTTTTGTGAAGTCAAATTGACATAAAAATGACGTGATTGAATCAAGGAATCGGTTGTGTGTTGTGAGGGCACCAACAAATACTTTTTCTTAAATACGGCTTGAAGAAGTGAGCCTCGTGAAAGCCCGGCGTGGTGAGGAAATTGTTTCCTTCCAAATGTAGAGGGCGCGACGCGCAAGGACCTCCAAATCTTGGTTGTTCTCATGCTTCTCTGGCGGCCTCGTTGCTAAGGTTTCGGTCCTCTTCAAGGATCCTTCGGGTCGTACTTGGGGAGTCGTAACTAGGTGTTTTAACCCTATAAACATTATTTTTCAATTTAAAGTCTTTTGACAAGTTTTAGACTTCATATGACACTCCCAAAACCTTCAAAAAACCTAAGGACATCTACTAATTCAATTTCGCTAGTTTCCGAACGTCAAGGTTGTCCTTTGACATTTAGGATATAATACTTCTAAATCAAGTTTATTATATTATTATAGGTATGGAAACACTATTTTAAGAATTATTTAATAGGTGAGGCTCTAGCCTAGTTCATATGACTTCCAGGTGTTACATTAGCCCTCTCTATATTCTCTCTCCATTGCACATCAATTATATGTTATCAGAGGTTTTGCACTTTCTCGGAATCGGTGTAGTTCGGGATTGGGTTTTTTTTGTTATCATTTATGGGTGGAATTTGATCTGCGGTGCTTATATCCTACTTGAGATCCTCTACGAAGTCAACACGCCCCCGAGTCACTCTAGCTAGTTGGGCAGCTTACAACTCTAGGAATGGACTATTATTGACACTCTTGCTATAACACTTCAAAAATATAATACGTGTTCTAGAGCCCAACATGAGTTTCATAAGGTTTAGACACTCTTTCAATTTCTATTTCAATGAATATAGGTCATTTAGGATGTCTAGAAACCAAAACGTCCAAGAACGTCCATGACGTTTAGAAACTAGTTCAATGTCACACACGGGTTCTAGAATTTGAATGCGACCGGCATTGTTAAACTGTCAGAGGTTGCAGGCAAGCCTCTTCTTAGCTTTCATCACAATCATATAGTTAAATTTGCGGAAAATTTTAAACTTTTAGAACATAATTTAGTATACATAGACCTCATATAATTACTATATAGAGTGATATTCTAGTAAGCTCAAACTAAAGCAACCATCTATTAAAGATTAAATAATAGAAATAGAGAATCATAATAATAATAATAGTTTCTAATCGACCTTATTACAAAAGCTTTAAAAAAATGTTTGAAATGATACGCTAGGGACTAAATCTACCAGATACGTCTATTGTACTAAACATAGAATGATAAAGTGTAGCATCCTTGAACTCAAGAGTACCTACCATAGTCTGGAGATCGCTAATCCCAACCGCTTCGTCAAGTCTTAAATTTTCTCTAGAACCTGCGCCTATGAAAATAGTAATAATATATAGGGTTAGTAAACACTTGTACTAAGTATAGGTGTATGCACATAAACACATAAGGAATATGCATGATCAAGGAAAGCACTTTCTAAAGCAACATGCCATTTCTGGAAAGTTAAGTCCTTTTACTTTTTAAATCGTTATTTCTGATTCATGCACTGAATATGACATGTTCTCATTCAATTAAAGCATACAACTCATTTTCCATATGCATGTAAGACCTTGGAATCATGAACAAAATTTTAGAACTTAAACAAAACTTATCATTTTTGCTCCCTTAGGTCGAGAGCTCACCTCTCAAACCTTAGTCTATTTTTCATTCTTTTTCTTCTTTCTGTTGTGTAGTTCAATGATCTACTTTGATCTTATGTTTTACTTACAATTACAATGATTCATTGTAGTCCCACACCTACAATGCATCGATTAAGTAATCCAAAAGACTAAGGAAATGATTTGGCTACCTTATTTATTTTCCATTCTTATTAAATTGGGATGAATGTATTTATAAGCCAATCTTTATTGGCTATGCCTATTAATTGGTTGTTTACATAGTATATAATCTTCGAGGCATATATTCATACTCCAATAATGGCATAAACCACTAACTTATTAAAACTTCATTCTTATCAACATTAATGATTGACATTCTGAAGATCTTGCTTTACTTAGTTCACTATGAACTTACGTTTCTACTTCTTTACTCTGTTGTTCACTACAAACATGCTACTTTCATTCTTTCTTACTCTCATAAACAATTATTTAGCATTAACGGAAGTAGATCATGTGAGCTAACATGAAATCCAGTTTCTCCCCCACACTTAAAAGAGGTGATTCATCGGTTCAGGTGAACCAAGTTATGTGTTTAACCCACACCAAAAAGTGGGGTTCACTAGCTAAAGTGCAACCAAGTCAGTTTCTTCCCCACACCGAAAAGAGGGGTTCACGGCTGAAGTGAACCGGATACTTTCATGAGCTATAATTGAAATAGATCATGTGAGCTAAACATGAAATTCGGTGTCAACCCACAACAAAAAGAGGTGGAATCACCGGCAAAAGTGAAATCGCATCTTACCTGCTCTCTCGGGTGGAATCCACTGGCTAGTTCCTATGTTGGCAACATAGTTCGAAGACTAGGAGACATACGGACACTACTTGTCCACCTTGGTGGTAGCCTCGTCTCATGAGACTTACATGTGCTGGTACAAGCTCATTGCTAGTCTATCGGTACTAAGCTAATATTTACTTTACTTTCTTATCTCTTAGAGTGTGACTCAAACATTATGGATGCTTGCTTCTAGTTATGAGATTTACTTAACTCTATGGATGACTGGTCATTCCTTTCTTTGATTTATGAATATGAACTTAGGTCTTACATTATAATCATGGTGCAAGAAGGACTTGTCTGACGGACTCTGGAACCTTTTTATGTGAGTATTTTTTATGTAATAGATTAAGTGTAATTGAGACTTGTCTCACTTCTTTTAAAAATCAATGTTAGGACTTTTTTATAACTTAAGCTTTTAATTAATTCTTTACTCACCTTAACTTGTTCAACGTTCATTGGTAGTTTTGTACAATTCTCTATGAAAGTTATAACTACTTATGCAATGCTACTGTGTTCACAAGTTCGTGTGGATAGGGTATGTTGGGACTTGTCCCATGGATTGGCATACCCAATGTTATGAATTAATTGATGTAGAACTTGGTATGACTTTACATGTTTTGGAAATAATATGTTGCACATAGTTTAGCTAGCCAATTTGTTGGCATAAATTACGATTTCATAGATACTTGTAATAACGATGTCACTGGCCATGCCAATAACTTAATAAATACATTATCATAAACTATAATGCTAAACAAGCCAACTTTTAACCTCAGGTTAGAATATGAGACAATTCAATGAAAACATATAACAATTTCATCTTCTCGAAACACAAGTCGGCATTACAACACTTAACGTTCATGTAGATAACACCCTAAGTATACGGATGTACATGTAGGTTTCATTCGACAATAAAATCATGGAAACATACACATATAAATCAGTTACACCACTACCAACAACATGCTCGAAATTCACATCATACAACTTTCAAGAATCGAAAACCGGGAGAACTATGGAGATGAACATGGGATTCATTGGGAACAACCCTAGTTTCGATATTCTTGATTGCAAAAACGTTTGAAAAGCCCCTTGGAGAAAGAATTCAAGGAGATAAAACCCATACCTTATGTAGAATTGAATCTACGAAGATCACCTTGCACGGAAACCTTGAAGAATACCTTGAAAGCGCTTAAGAGAATCGAGAGAAATTTTCTATTTTTCTCACGTTTGTTTACTGTTTTGTAGTCGAGAGTTTTCTAGTGTTTGAACGTGAGTCTAGGTCTAGGAACTGAATGTTTAGTAATTTAAGTTAGAATAATTAACTAAATTAATAAATCAATTATCTAATTTACTAAAATGCCCCTCCTAAATTGACTATAATTAGAAGACCACTTGACTTAACCGAAATCTGGAAATTGCTTAATAGTTTCGGTTTTGACCAATTAAATTTATTAATTAAGTTGCGAATTTAATTATTTGGTAACCTAGGGTAATTACTAAAGTACCCCTAAGTTGTTAGGACCATGACCAACCCTTTGGACCATCCTAGGTTAGGTACTAGGATGTTTCTTAGTTAGCTGCTTGTCTAGTGTAAGGATTTCAGTTTGACCATTTAAATTAATTAATTAAGTTGTTAATTTAATTAATCAAGTGACCTAGGGTGATTAATAATGTAGGCCTAAGTTGTTAGGACCATAACCAACCCTTGGGACCATCCTAGGTTAGGTACTAGGATGTTTCTTAGTTAGTTACTTGTCTAGTGTAAGGATTTTAGATTGACCATTTAAATTAATTAATTAAGTTATTAATTTAATTAATTAATTGACCTAGGGTAATAACTAAAGTACCCCTAAGTCACTAGTACCATAACCAACCCTTTTGGACCATCCTAGGTTAGGTACTAGGATGTTTCTTGAGTTAGTTACTAGGTTAGTGTCACCCGGTTAGGTCTTAGGTTCTTGGGTGCACTAGTTTGTTTATTTCGGTTAGTCCTAGGTTAGTTAGCTAGTTAGGTAAGTTAGTTAGGGACTAGAGTTGGTTAGGAATCTCAGCCCCACATGGTTTGACACCCCACATGTGCTCCTGCCCCTAACTGCCCTAACTATCCTAACCGAATTCTTGCAAATGTGCTTGCACATTGGTCGCACATGTGTTGCTCCTCATTTCTTGTTGTCCCAAGGATCCTCACTATATCCTTGGGAACTTCTTACTCTACATGATCATTTTAAATGATCATGTAGTCATGGTACCTAGGCTTGACACTTGGATACCTAGTACCTCATGTGTTGGGTTGAGAATTAATATGTGTATTTTTAGCTTAAGGTTTTCATTGCAGGTACATTTCTTAAACAAGCTTGTTAATTCTTAGAAAATTGGCTAACACCTTTTTAAGCCAGTATTTTCTAATATGCCCAATATTACTTAATATTTGACATTGGGATGCCTATGTACCCCAAATACCTATTCTTAAAACTTAATAGGCACTTCACTAGACGAGTACATTTTCTGGAATGTTACATTCAATGAGGTGCTAGCGTTCCTTAGACTATTTGACTAGCTTTTAGGAGTTGGAAAATTATTAAAAATTCATGGAAGGGTTTCTAACACGTATTAGAGTTAGTGCATAGTTGAAACCTCAGGAAACGACTCCTAAAGGACCAACCAAGGGCCCTTGAGGAGGACCCTTGCAAAAAGTGGAAAAAGTTATCAAGAGAAAGTGTCCGCAGACGGAGGCCACTGACGAGGCGTGTTCCAATCTATGGGGTGTTGATGTCCATCGCCGCTAAAATCTTGGAATTTTCATTTTTCATAGTATCTGAACAAAACAACGGACCAACAAGACGGAGGGTCCTGTGGCCGTCGTCTCACAAACGGACCATTGGTAGGGGTCTCGTCTGTGAGGGCTTGTTTTTGCTACACTCTTTAAATTAATTCATTTATTTAGTTAGCTTAGTTAGGAACTTAACTAGGGGTTATGGGAGGTCTAATTAAGTTAGTTAACCACCTATATAAAGCCCCTAGGCTAATTAGACTAACCTAAGCTCTCATAATTTCCCAAACCCAATACTCTCTTCCTTCTCTCTTCTTTCTCTTTCCCAATTGAAAGAGGGTCGATTTATTTTTACCGAACACCACTCTAGGCAGTCTTACAAGTGTCTGTAACACTCAGCCTACTTTACACCCACGAATTTGACTAAGTATAGAAATACTTCAGCAGCAAAGTTAAACAACAAACAGACTTTACAGGAATTTGTCCCAACCTTTATTAATCTATTAATTAATACAAAGGAGGCTTAACGAATTAGTCTAAGGCTAAAATACTCTGTCTAAGCCTTAGACTAATTTCCACCCTCAATAAAAGTTCTGCACATGGCAGTTACATGCGGCAGTTACAAATGACACCTGTCTGACACTTGTCATCATAGGGTTCAAACTAAGTTTCCAACACTATATTTCTAACAGATAGAATCTAATTCAAATTACATTCTTATCTACACGAAATACTAATATTCTAACACATAGAATATTTCAGGTTACATTCCAACACTTAGAATATTTCAGCCAGCTTCCAACACTTAGAATATTTTAGCTGTCCTCCAACACTAGGTTTTATTTCAGCAATTCGGGTGAACTGCCTTTGTTCTTGCCATTGTCAAGTCTTCACAGCCTTGACTTATCAATCCAACACGCTGCCTTGCCAATGACCTTAGCCCGCACGTAAGACTTGCATGTTCAAGCTGTCTTGCCAACACCCAAGCACCTTGAACTTGTGTTGCACTGTTTTGCCATCATCCATGTCAAGACCAATGCCCAAGTCCTTCACATGTCTGCATGTAGTTAGATCAAGTAGTTTGCGGGTCTAACATACCATCCGCACCACTTGAACTCGATGTCCTCATCGAGACTGTTTTAAGATAGTCCTCGATTTGAGCATCATACTGCCATAAGTCTTTTGCCTTCTTCCAAAATGCATCAGCTGCACTCTTGCCTTTCCAATGAACCAAGAATTATGTCTTAGTATTCTTCTTACTTGTTCCCAAAACCCGGTGTTCAAGGATCTTCTCAATTTCAGCATCATACTGTGTAGGTACTGATGGAGGAGCCCTCTTTGACCTGTTTCTGTCCGAATCATCTGCATCTACAAAGTTAGGTTTCAATAAACTCACATGGAAAGTGGGATGAATTTTCAACCTTTCTGACAACTTTAACCTATAAGCAACTTCGCCCACTCGTTTCACCACTTCGAATGGACCATCATACTTAGGAATCAAACCCCGATGTCTGGTCTTACTTACAATCTGTTTCCAGATTTGTGGGGTAAGTTTTAGTAACACCTTGTCACCCACATTGAAATCATCTAAGGACGATGTTGATGCAGATGATCCGGACTCTCTTCCTTCTCTCTTCTTTCCCTTTCCCAAGGAAACCCCATTGAAGACCAAGCTAGAGGTGGTCTAAAGGTCTATAAATGGTCGAATTTCTCCATCAATCTTCATCAATTAGTAAGGTATGGGATTTCTTTCACCTTTGAGACCTCTTTCCTCAAAGGGTTCCATCAAATTGATTTCAAAAATTGTGTTTTCAAGTGGATTTTCATCCAATACGAAATTGATTTGTTTATGACTTATTTTGGATATTCAGAATAGATTAAAATGTATTTTAACTCAATTATGTTATATATTGATGAATTGATCTAGTTTGTAGAAGATTACCTATTCCTTGTAACCCTAGGTTATGATCTTGATATGAATTGTGTAATGTTATTTCAATTGAATTGGTTATTGGTTGAGTTACTACTAGATGATGTTATTGTATCAATTATGAATAGATTAAGATGAATTTTATTCATTTCATGATAGCACTTGAGTAATTGATCTATGTTATTAATTGTATTATAGAATTGACCTAAGTCCTTTATCTTAAGTTATGAACTAGTGATGAATTATGATGTAGTTGTTGAGCTGGCTGTGTTATCATGATAGTGATGATGTAACAACCCTAAAATGACTATGCTAAGTAATGCGTAATGTATCTATAATGCCTAAGATTAGACCGGGTTTACACGGATTGATGCGCGTAGAACCAGACCTTTGAACCTATGCCACAGCCATGCCAACCAACTTGGTGAGTTAGTTGAGCTAGGAAAGGTTGGGTCCAGCCACGTAGGGCACCCGAATATGAAGGTTCACCCGGATCAGTCTTAACCAGACTTAAAAAGGGTAATCTTAGGTTTGGAGGGTCTAGGGGTAAAATGGTCTTCCAAGCAAGGGGTAGTATTGTAATTACCCTATATATTTATTTAATTAATTAATTAATTTAAAAAGGAGGGGAAATTTGGGTAGGGTTGGCCAAAATTAACCCATATTCGCAAGTTAGGCTTCACCCGGGTTCGAGCCTTGGTGGAAGCGACATTTAGGTGGATTAAATTTATGATTATAAGCTGATTTTGTAGGGGCTTGGTGGTCAGTTCGCTTACCCTTTGAAAAAAAACAGATTTTTAAACAATAAAGAGAAGTCGTAATTTGACTAAGTCTCCACCTAATCTCCTAATCCTAAGCTAACTCATTCTCACGTCTCTCTCTACTCTCACCTTATTTACACACTCAACTTTCTGTAAAACAAAGAACAGAACAAAAACATATCAAAGTTCATCCACATTCAAGAACTTGATCGCTCAAACTCAACAGCAAAATAAGCTTACAACAAAAAGTAAACAATCAAGTTCTCGATGGATTGTGCTTGTGATTTCGGTGGTGAGATGTTGGATAAGTGGGAATTTTGGAAGAACATAAGAAGATCTTTGAACGAATTCAGGTATGGGTTTTCTTCCCCCTTGGTCCCTTTCCCAAGAGACCCCTAAGGTTCAAACTATTCACAATCAAAAACTAAGGTTGTCCCCGTTGCATGCCCCTGTTATTAGATCCTTTGAAAGATTCAAGTATGTGTTGGTATGACTTCTGGTAGATGATTTTAGGGATGGTTGTGATTACGTGTTTGAATGTGTATTCGGAATTATGTAGATATGAAAGAGGTGTTCCGAAAATGTGAAGTTTGTTAACTTGTATATGCATGTGTGTGCCGTGAATTAGCCACTGTTTGAAGCTTGATGTTGACATGTTAAAATGTTATGAATTGGGTGTGTACGAATATGTTAAAAACATGATTTTCATATAAGTTCAAATTTGTTGAATTAAATAATAATTCTTAACTAAAGTAACCTTGAAAATGCACCTAAATATCTCCCTAAAAACTACTCGAAATGTCTTGATGTTTAACGTGAAAAAGGGTGAGAAAATGGACTGCAAAAAGGTGATCAAATTTCCGAAAGTAACCATGAAAACTCACCAAAAGATGTATTACATGCTACACGAAAATTGTCATAAATCTAACATTTAAAAGTTGAGAAAATGGACTGCAAAAAGGGTGAACAAATTTCCAACATTCGGGAAATATGTTTCAGCAGCTTAATATTAAAAAATTTAGTTTTTTTAAAAAAATTAAATGCATGAGGTCAGTGGGAATTGAACACAAGACCTCACCATATACAAGTAATAAAAAATTTGAATAATAAAATGAGGTATGTGGGAATCAAACCAACAACCTCTCGGTTGAATGAAGAGAATTACGGAGAAAAATAAAATGGGGATATGGGGGTTCGATCCCACACCCTCTTAGTCTAAACGAAGGATTCAAGTAAAGAGAGAAAAGGAAAAGAATGTGGTCATGGGATTCGATTTTGGGTCCCCTAGGCCGAAATGTTTAAGACAAAAAACAAGAAAAGAAAGAAAGGAAGTGTAGGTATGGGGAATGGATCTCGGGTTCCCTAGCCAAGATGTTTATGACAATGAAAATCATAAACAAAATTAACGAAGTGTTATAACAGAGATTTGAAATAGGGTTCCCTTACCCAATTCGGTATTGACCCATAAGTCTTACGTTATTAAATAATTAATGTGTGATGCCTATAGGAATGAAAATTGAGACCTTGGCATACTTACAAGATACATAAGTCTTGTACCACATAATCTTGGGTAAGTATGAGTCGCTTAGACGAATTATGAATGAAGCCTGAGATTTATGTGATGAAATGATATGAACCTAGAAGGGTTATCTAAGAGTGTGAAACATACTAAAAGGCCAAGTGCATTGGCATATAATGAAATGAACATTCACGTAATGGGATTGTAGAATGATGTATAGTCAAATCTGAAGCATACTCCAAAAAAAAATGTTAAGAATGAATTCATAGTTAATATGTAAGAAAAGAGTGACTACATGACTATATGCTAGTGCAAGTGAGACAAGTTGTATCTACACCTAGAATCAATGTCCCTCAATGTAAACTCCAAGAAATCATATGTATGTTATACGATGAACAAATAATGAAAAGTGAGTAAAGATGAAACAAAAAGATGTTAAGAAAGAACAGAGTGGCACCATAATATGAGACTAGTGCAAGTGAGACAAGTTGTACTTATGCCTATATAAGGTCACCAAAAGTACTCACCTAAGAGAGTGTTGAATATTAAGTGACAAGTCTCAATCACACTCTACATGTATGTGTAAGGAAATTTCACACTTAATATCAAATAATTAGATGAGAAATCATCTAATGAGCTATGATGCCCTCATACTAGAAGCCAACTTCTATTATGTATGAGATGAATATAATGGAACTTTATATTTAGCACCGATAGGCTAGCTATGAGTTGCAATCCCTTCTTTCGGGAAGGCAGAGGTTCGTGTAATTCTCATGAGATGAATTGTCCGTCTAGACGGGTATGTGTCGCTCTAAATCTCCTAGTCTTTGAACTATGTTGCCAACATAAGAACTAGACAATGGTTTCAACCTAAGCGAGCTAGGTATATTTTTGGTTTCACCTTGGTCAGTGACTCCACCTCTTTTTTGTTTGGGGAAGACAATGGATTTCATGATGTTCACATGATCTATGTCGATTGAAGTTGAATTTCCTTAAAGTATGAAAGATAATGAAATGAATGATACCAAAGGTGTTTGGGTAGGATAATCAAGAGATGAACTAGACTTATGTGATGACACTAGGTCATTCTTAGTCACTGCACAGTGAACCCAATGAGAGTCTTAAACTACATCCTAGGTATAGATGGTGTTTACAGTAGCCAATGAATGAATTGAAATGAAGTACGTATGAATGAATGAAGCTGACTCTGTGTTTGCTAAAGAAGGCTCCCGAGTTGAGGTCCCATATGTTGAGCCCTCATTTTTGGAAGTCCTAATGTTAAGTCCATGATTCCAAGGTCTCATGGCATATGAACGAATAAAATGAAATATGATATGTGCTATATGCAATATGTTATGTGCTATATTCAATATGTTATGTGATGTGTGCAATATGATACGTATGATGATGCATGTTACTCTCATGGCATGACTTTCCTAATCCAATTTTGACAAGTCCACTGACTTTACTTTCCACAACTCATATCGTTAGGAGAGAGCTATTTTAAATCATGCATTGTGTACTTGCATATGCCCATTCTTAGTACAAGTGTGTACTAATCCCATACAACTCTTTACTTTTAGGTGCAGGCATAGGTAAACGCTAGAGTTTACGAGATGACGCTAAATCTATCTGGACGTAGAGCATTCATACGGACTAGGCTTGAGCTAGTGGAGTATGTTCCACTAGCATTTCTTTCTCAATTATTTTCAGACATTGTATTGTTGCCATTCTTGCAACTTTATATTTTATGCAGATATGACTATTTCATTCAGTTGATTATCTTGGTATTAGATGGTTGTAGTGAACGATTTCTAGACTCCGGTCGTGACAGATGAATTATGATGTAGTTATTCAGCTTGCTTTGTTATCATGATGGTTACTATTATGTGATGATATTATACCCTTTTTAGGTGGAGATAAGGGTTTATGCTAAGACCTTGATGATGAATTATGAAGGAGACTTGGTAAATCTTGTGATCCCAACTCTTTACTTCAATTATGGTTACTTGTGGTTAAGTTATTATGTTTTATTAAAGTATGCCTTGTATTAGGATTTATAGGGTTGGTATGATATGAATTGAAATGTCTTGACTATGGTTTGTTAAGTGGGCTAAGATTTAAATATTATAAGGATGGTGATGATTTAACAATGTGTCTTATCATGATATGAAAATGTTAATGTGCTAAACTTACCGATATGAATTTTAATGAAAGGATAATACTCATGCAATTTTTATGGAGCTATGATAATGATGATGTTTATACAAGACTTAGACCCTATGACCTACATTAAGCTATAATGATAAATAATGGTATTAAAGACATTTAAAAAATGGACTTAGCTTAGAACCGAGTGAACTTGATAATTGTAGGTGTTGACTTCCTATTGAGGAAGATTCATTCTATAGTTCCACATGAGGTCTTGACTCCCCTATGAGGGATACTCATCCGATGGATTCCCATGAGAGGAGGCTCCAATTTCCAAGTGGCATGTAGAGAGGTTGTACATATCTCTTAGTTCTTGAACTTTGTTGTCCCATAGGAAGACTAGCTAGTGGATCCACCTAGAAAGCTGAGTTTATGTTTGGTTTTACTTTGTCCGGTAGACCACCTTCCATTCGTGAAAGATTTTATAACACTGGATTCCAAACTTAGCTCTTGTGGTCTATGTTGGTTAAGGCAAGTGTTCCTTAAATTAAAATGAAGTAATGAAGTATAAACCAACTAAGGTGACTTAAGAGGTTTGACTTAGCCTAGGTACGGGTATGGGACTCTACATATGTCTTGCACTAGTTTGCGTTGAAGGAAGCCTTAGGCGGTTGTTCATATGTATGTATATGTTTACAAAGGTAAATAATATATATATGATAATCTAACATGTTAACGAAACTATGTGATGTTAATTACTCTTACGAAGATGTATTTGTTCTATATTTCTAAAGTATGATACTATGTACTCTTAATGTTATGTTATGTAAATTTAGACATAATCTCTACATACACATAATATATATATATATCGAGTATACATAGACCCTTTGTACATGAATATTACTTAGTCTTCTACTTTTACTGCATATAGATATACAGAATATAACATAGACTAAAATAGTCGTCTCATCTCATAACCATCTAATAAGGAGTATAACAATTTTGGACTAGCCTATACATCAATGAAATAAGCTAAAAGGCTAGTCTTAGCCCTCAAAGAGGAAGACGACGCCGGTTACGTCGATGAGGTATTTGTGGATGTGACAAACTTGGTATCAGAGCATGAGGTTGAATATCTTTGAGTCAATGTATCTCTCAACTACGTATATGTAGGTTCATATTCATAATTGTGAAACGCGCCATACTTATGGATAGAAATATATATTATGCTTAGGAAACTATTACTTTCCTGGAAGTCCAATATCGTGCCTCTAGAGTGTTAGCTCTAGATAATTTTTAGCATCTAATCCTTTTATTTATATTATAGGCATTGAATACTCGAAGGAACGCGACACGGAGACTTGAGGAAGAAATTTGCAATGCTGGAGTTCCTTCCCGTGGTAATCAAGCCCCTCCTCTTGATTAACATATTAATGATGACCAAGCCTGGGTCAATCCTCCTTTGACAGATGGTAACATAAGGGTTGCTTTTCTCCACATGGCCCAAACCATTAATACTCAAGCACAAGCCTCTACTACTCAAGCTCAAGCCATAAAGGCCCAAGCTAATTGAGATGTTGTACCCCGAGCAAACCAACAAGTTGCTACCATGGCCTCTCGTCTAAAAGATTTCACTAGGATGAATCCTCCTACTTTCTATGGGTCCAAGGTTGAAGAAGACCCCCAAGAGTTTATTGATGAAATTTACAAGACTCGTTATTCTATGGGTTTGACTACTAGAGAGAAGGCTGAGTTAGATACTTACCAACTGAAAGATGTGGCCCAAACTTTGTATGCCCAATGGAGGAACAATAGGTCGTTAAGGGGTGGACAAGTGACTTGGGAAGTTTTTAAGAAGGATTTTTTTGATAGATTCTTTCCCAAGGAGAAGAGGGAATCCAAGGTGGTGGAGTTCATCAACCTTCGCCAATGAGGTATGAGTGTGCTTGTATACTCTTTGAAATTCACTAAATTGTCGAAGTATGCTCCTTCTTTGGTTTACGATCCTAGGGATGAAATATACCGTCTGTGATGGGGATGTTGTGTGACTTGCAAGAGGAGTGTCTTTCGGCTATGCTACATGACAATATAAATATTTGTCGTCTCATGGTTCATGCTCAACAAGTGGAAGAGGCAAGGTGTAAGAGAAAGAGTAGAGATGCCAAGAGGATAAGATATTTTGATGGTGGTTCTTCAAAGGGTAGGCTTGATATCCAAGACAAGTCTAGGTTCAAAAAGAGGGTATCTAATAAAGTTCCTTCAAAGTTTCCTAAGGCTAGGAATGATAGGGTGTCTAACCGTAAGCCTAAAGAGGGAAGGGGTACTAACTGACCAAACAAGAACCCTACTTGTGCCAAATGTGCGAAGGGTCATCTTGGTTAATGTGTAGTTGGAACGGGCAAATGCTTTGGTTGTGAAAAGAGTGGCCACAGGGTTACGGATTTCCATAATGTGAAGTACCAAGACAATGGTAGTGTTCAAGCTCAAGCAAGTGGTTTTAATGATGCTCCGAAGAAGAATCGCTTTTATGCTCTCTGCTCTAGAAGTGAGCAAGAGACTTATCCTGATGTGGTGACCGGTATGTTGAAAGTCTTTTCCATTGATGTATATCCTTTACTTGATCCGAATGCTACATTATCTTTTGCTACTCCCTTGATAACTAAGAATTTTGAGATTTTACCGATATTCTAAAACTTTTGTAGTGTCTATTCGGATGGGTGAGTCGGTTGTTGAAAAAGGGGTATATAGAAATTGTCCTGTATTGTTGCTCAATAGAGTTATTTATGTTGAACTAGTAGAACTTGATATGTTCGATTTTGATGTCATATTGGGTATGGATTGGTTGCATGATTGCTTTGCCTCTATAGATTGAAGAATAAATGTGGTGAAGTTTAACTTTCCAAATGAGCCCATTTTAGAGTGGAAGGGGGGAAATTCTATTCCTAGATGTCGTATCATCTCTTGATTGAAAGCTTGTAGGATAATCTTTAAAGAGTGTTTATACCATATACTAAAAGTCCAAGATTTAGACTCTGAAGTTCCTCCCATTGAGTCGGTCCTCGTAGTGAGGGAATTTTTGGAGGTCTTTCCTAATGATCTTACTGGTATTCCTCCCAAACGGGAAAATTATTTTGGTATCTACTTGATACCAAATACAAATCCTATTTCAATTCCTCCCTATCGAATGGCTCCAGCCGAATTGAAACAGTTGAATGCTCAACTCAAGAAATTTGTTAGACAACGCCTTCATCAGACCTAGTATTTATATAATACTTCGAAAATCCAAGACGTGTTCTATAGACAAACGTCAGTGTCATAAGGTTTAGACACTTTTAAAGGTATATTTTAATGAATATAAGTCATTGAGGAAGTCTAGGAACCAAAACGTCAAAGAACGTCCATGATGTCTGAAAACTAGTTCAATGAGGTGATAGCGTACCTTAGCCTATTTGACTAGCTTTTAGAAGTCGAAAAATGATGAAAGTGGAAGGGTGTCTAACATTTTTTTAGGTTGATTCATGGTCAAAATGTCCGGGTACGAATCCCCAAGGATAAACCAAGGGCCCTTGAGGAGGACCCTTGCATTTTGGGGTCAAGGACTGCCTGGGCCGTGTGCACCCACGAAGGGATATGACGAAACGTGTGTGGATCGACGGGGCATCGATGCCATATGTCGACCAACACTTAGACAAATCTTAGAAGAGAATCTTTTGCACAATCTCTGAACTTACCTACGTATGTGCAGCACGGAAGGGGGGGTTGGCCGTCGATTGACCCACGATCTGTCGATCGTGGTGTCGCCTGTGAAGGCCTTGTTTTTTGCACGTTTTAAGTTAGTTCCAATTAATTAATTAAGGGTTAGGTCATTAGTTAGGGGTTAAGGTAAGACTAATTAAGTTAATTAACACCCCATATAAAGACCTCAATCCCACTAAACTAAATTAAGATATCATAACTCACAAACCCAAACTCTCTTCCTTCTCTCTTCTTTCTCTCTCTAGTGAAGAACACCTTTGAAGACCAAGCTAGGGGAGTGTTTAAGGGCTAAAAAGATTAAAGTTTCACCATAAATATTCATTAATTAGTAAGTTATGGTATCTCTTTCACCTTTGAGACCTCTTTTCTCAAAGGGTTCAATCAAATTGATTTCCGAAGTTGAGTTTTCTAAGTGGGTTTCATCCAATCGCAAAACTTATTTTGTGCATTGATTTGTTTATGATTTATTATCGATATTATGAATATATTAGCATGTATTCTAACTTGATTATGATAGATCTTGATAGTTTGATCTAGTTTATAAAAGATGACCATTACCCCTTAACCCTAGATGATGATCTTGATATGAATTATATTGTATTGGTTAAATTGACTTGGTTATTAGTTGAATTACTACTAGATGATGTTTTATAATAATATGATTGAATTAGGGTGATTTATAGTCCTTTCATGCTAGTTATTAAGAAGTGATCTAGGTTATGAAGTGTATTGTGATTTTGACCTAAGTATCTAGTCTTAACATATGAACTAGTATTGAATTGTGATGTAGTGATTCTAATAGACTTGTTATCATGTTGATCATTGAATTATGATGATGTTGTACCATAATTTGTTTTATTTAAGGTTTGAAGGTAAGACCTTGATGATGAATTATGAAGGAGACTTGGTAAGTCTTGTGATCCCTATCGTTTACTTCAAATTATAATTAAGTGTGATTAAGTCATGATTGTATTGGAGTATGCATTGTATTAGGATTGATAGGGTGGTATGATGTTTAATTGAAATGTCTTGAATATAATTGTGAGGTGCTGGCTAAGGTGTAAATGTTATAAGGATGGTGAAAAATTTACCAATGTGCTTATCATGATATGAAAATGTTAATGTGCTAACCTCACTTATACGAATTGTAATGAAAGGATTATACTCATGCAATTCTTATTGAGATATGATGATGACGATGATTATACAAGGGTTAGACCCTATGACCTACGATAAGCTATGATGATTAATAAAGACATTAAAGACATTTCGAAAAGGGACTTAGCTTAGCACCGAGTGAATTTTACAAGGGAGGTGATGGCTTCCCATAGAGGAATATTAACCCTATAATTCCATAAGAGGTGTTGACTCCCATATGAGAGATATCCATCAATTGGATTCCCATGAGAGGACACCCCAATTGCCAAGTGGTATGTAGAAGGATTATACCTATCTCGTATTTCTTAAACTATGTTGCACCCATAGGAAGACTAGATAATGGATCCACCTATTAAAGCTAAGTTTATGTTTGGTTTTACTTTGGCCAGTAGACCACCTTCCTTCGGTGTAAGGTCTTATAACACCGGATTCAACACTTAGCTCTTGTGGTCTATGTCGGTCAAGGCAAGTGTTCCTCAAACTAAAATGAAGTAATGAAGTACAAACCAACTAGGGTGACTGAGTGGTTGACTTATCTTAGGTAGGGGTATGGGAATCTACCTATTCCTTGCACTATTTTTCCTTAAAGGGAACGTTAGAAGGTTATTACTATGTATATACATTCTTATAATGGTACATGATATGTATATGATGAACTTGCACATTATTGATACTATATGTTGATTTGTGCCACTTATGAATATGTGTTTGTCTACATTGTTAAAGTATATGAGGATATTGCATGCATGCTATGTGAAGTAGGATGTTAGTCATGATTCTTCTTAGATTACTTGATTGAGTGGGGTTATGGGGTATTGCTTGGTCATTGCACTGGTTGACTTGATAGGGGTTCATGGGTAAATGTCCTGCTTTGGTTATGAATAAATGTACTCTTATTCATGCTTGTGGTTATTTATGACTTGATGATCGAGTTACTTGACAATGTATTCAATTAAATGATATGCATGTTGACTTGAATAGTGTTGATGTTGTTAGTCTTGTGATGTACATGCCTATGACTTAATTAATATGCCTTATTGATTGGATATAGTCTTGTTGAATGTGCATAAAGATTTCAAAGTAAATTTCATACTTAATGAAATGTCCCTTTTAGCATGTTTTCATGATATGTGTGCATATGGTCTCATACTTAGTACAAGTGGTGTACTAACACCATTTCTTCCTTTTCCCCAACATTTTAGGTTTCGGTCGTTGAAGTGCTTTTGGAGACGACATTGAAGAAGACTTGGATGATCATCCAAGTAAGGTAGGTCCTCATTTTCCGAGGTCGATGCCACTATCAAGCCTATGATGTTGCTTTAGTTTTAATACTCTTATGTTTATTTCCTTTTCATTTGGATACTAAACATTGTATGGGCTATATGTGGTCTTGTATAATTGATATAAGGTCTAGTCCCAATATGATATACTCTTATTAGATGGTTATGAGATTGAGACGACTATTTTAAGACTATGTTATATTTTATATACTTATGTGCAATAAAAGTAGAAGACAAAGTAATCGTCCTATACGAAGGGTAAATGTATACTCGATATATATATATATATACTATGTGTATGTACAGGTCTATGTAAACCTCCGAGTAGAATTAATGAAAAGTTTTAAATTTTCCGCTAAATTTGACCTACGAATGTAATGATGTAAGCTAAGAGTGTAGTATTAATCCTCAAAGAGGACGACGGCGCCGGTTACATCTAGGGGGTATTCCTAAATGTGACAATTTCTAAAAGGGGTGCTCTGGTATTGTTTGTGAAGAAGAAGGATGGTTCCCTTAGAATGTGCATTGGCTATCATCAACTCAACAAAGTCACACTTAAGAATAAGTATCCTCTCCCTCGGATTGATGACTTGTTTGATCAACTCCAAGAGGAAAGTACTTTTCTAAGATTGACTTGAGATCGGGGTATCACCAACTTATGGTGAGAGGTGAGGATATACCAAAAATGGCATTTCAAAGAGATACAGTCATTATGAATTCTTAGTAATGTCCTTTGGTCTCTCTAATGCCCCGACGGCATTTATGCTCATGAATAGGGTATTTTAATGTTACCTAGATTCATATGTCATTGTCTTCATTGAAGAAACCTTGGTAAATTTGAAAAATGAGGGTAATCATATGAACCATTTGAGGGTGGTGTTACATGTTTTTAAGGAGAACTAATTATTTGCCAAGTATAGCAAATATGAGTTTTGGTTGAGGTCGGTGACGTTTCTTGGTCACATCATCTCTAGTGAGGGAGTTGAGGTTGATCAAAAGAAAACCTAGGCGGTCAACAATTGGCCTAGACCATTGACTCCAATCGACATAACGAGTTTCTAGGGTCTAGCAGGTTATTATCAAAGTTTTGTGGATGGTTTTCATTGCATCTCCCTTGACTACCTTCACCCAAAAGAGTAAGAAGTTTGAATATTCATAGATGTGAGAGAAGCTTCATAACCTTGAAGGATAGGCTTATTTCCACTCTGGTGTTCTCTTTAACGGAGGGTACCAAGGGTTTCATTGTCTATTGTGATGCATCTCGAAAGCGTTTTGGGTGTGTGCTTATGCAATATGGGAAGGTGGTAGCCTATGCTTCTAGACAACTTAATGTGCATGAGAGGAACTATTCAACACATGATCTTGAGTTAGCGGCTGTGGTTTTTGCCTTGAAAATATGGAGGTATTATGTGTATTGTGTTCATGTTAATGTGTATACCGACCACAAGAGTCTACAATATATGAATACTCAAAAGGAGTTGAATCTCTTACAAAGAAGGTGGTTGGAATTCTTGAAATATTATGACATGAGTATTCTATATAACCCCAGCAAGGCCAATGATGTTGAGGATGCTCTAAGTCGTATGACCATGGGTAGTGTGTCTCATGTGGAAGAAGCCAAGAAAGACCTAGTGAAAGATGTTCATAAGTTGGCTAGATTGAGTGTTAGGTTGGAAAATTCTCCAAATGGTGGTTTTATGGTCCATTATAACTCCGAATCATCATTGGTAGTTGAGGTGCATTCCAAACAACAACTTGATCAACCACTGATGGAGTTGAGGTATCGGTTCTAGTAAGCTTAATGAGTCATTCTCCTTAGGGAGGATGGTGTCTTGAGGTATCAAGGAAGGTTGTGTGTTCCCAATGTAGATGGTTTGAGGAACCAGAATCATGAGAAAGATCATGGGTCCCGTTACTTCATTCATACGGGTTCAACGAAGATGTATCATGAACTTAGGGAAGTGTTTTGCTGGGAAGGTTTGAAAAGGCACATAGCGGAATTTGTTGCTAAGTGTCCAAATTGCCAACAAGTGAAATCCGAGCACCAAAAGCCCGGTGGTTTACACCAATAAATCCAAGTTCCTACTTGGAAATGGGAAGACATAAATATGGATTTTATGGTAGGTTTGCCTTGGACACAAAAGCAATATGACTCTACATGGGTGATTGAGGATAGGTTGACCAAACCCGCTCATTTTATTTTCGTCAAGTCTACCTATTCGACTGAAGATTATAGTAGGATCTTCATAGATGAGATTGTGTGTCTCCATGGTATTGCACAATTCACATGTAGGTTTTAGAGGTCTTTCAACAAGGGTTGGATACCAAGGTGAAGTTAAGCACCGCTTTTCGTTCTCAAACGGATGGTCAAGCGGAGCGTACTATTCAAACCCTTAAGGATATGCTTAGAGATTGTATTATTGTTTAGAAGGAAAATTGGTATAAGCATTTGCCTTTGGTAGAGTTTGCTTACAATAATAACTACCATTCATCTAATCTATGGCTCCTTATGAAGCCTTGTATAGTAGGAGTTTTAGATCTCCAATTGGATGGTTTGAAGTGGGTGACTCTTCACTTTTGGGTACTCATTCGGTTTATAAGACTTTGAAGAACGTTCATATCATAAGGAATCGGTTGCAAACAGCCTATAGTCGGCAAAAGTCTTATACCGATTATACGAGAAGAGATTTAGAGTTTGAAGAAAGTGATAAGGTGCACTTGAAAATTTCTCCTATGAAGGGGGTGGCTAGATTTGGAAAGAAAGGGGAGTTAAGTCTTTGTTATGTGGGTCCCAATTAAATCTTGCAAAAGATTGGTAAAGTGGCATATGAGTTGAAGTTGCCTAGTGAATTGGTTTCGGTGTATCCGGTTTTTCATGTTTCTATGTTTAAGAAGTGTATCGGTGATTCTGAGTTTTTTATTCCTATTGAGGGTCTTGGTGTGAAAGATAACCTCTCTTATGAGGAGGTTCCAATTCAAATCCTTGATAGACAAGTAAAGAAGTTAAGGAATAAAGAGATAGCTTCCGTAAAGGTGTTATGGAAGAATCACCTAGTTGAGGGTGTGACGTGGGAGGCCGAGGCTGACATGAAGTCCCGTTACCATCATCTATTTTATGACTAAGGTTAGTTATTCTTATAAATAGTGAAAATAATGACTAAAAATTGAAGTTTCTTGATTTTTGGTGAAGTTTTTCCAAAATGTGCATTTTTGAAGTCATTACAGTGAAGTTACAATAAAAATGTGCATATTGACTTGAAAAATTGCAATTCTTCTTGTTTTGAGTCATGTTATGCATTTTGATATGGTGAGTCTCTATGAAATGATATTTATCATGTTGATAAGTTAACATTTCGCATAATTGACTCATATATGATATGTTAAGCTCTTGTTGTTGTGAGAAGAAAATTCCTCATAATGTGATTTTGATCCTTATGTGTGGTAATTGAAATTTTGAATTGCCTTGTGTAAATTATATTATTGATGTTGTTATGAATTTTTGTTGGTTGGGATGCTGGTCTTGAGTCTATTCCTTCCTTCAAAAGATTTTTAGTGTCATTCGGGTATGAATGTTTCTCAAGAGGGATAATGTAACACTTCGAAAATCTAAGACGTTATCTAGATCCTAACATGAGTTTAATAAGGTTTAGACATTGTTTTAAGGTCTATTTTAATGAATATCATTCATTTAGGAAGTGTAGAAACCAAAACGTCCATGACGTCTGAAAACTAGTTCAATGAGGTGCTAGCGTGCCTTAGCCTATTTGACTAACTTATACGAGTCAAAAAATGATGAAAATTGGTGGAAGGGTGTCTAACACGTATTTAAGTTAGTTCATAGTCGAAACGTCTGAACACGACTCCCTAAGGACCAACCAAGGGCCCTTGAGGAGGACCCTTGCAAAAAGTGGTAAAAGTTGTCAAGAGATGGTGTCCACAAACGGAGACCACTGACGAGGCGTGGTCCAACCGACGGGGCGTCGATGGTCACTTAGACAAAATCTTTGAAGGATCATTTTTCGTAGTGTCTGACCAAAATGACGGACCAACAGGACAGAGGGTCCTGCGGCCGTCATCTAACATATAGACTGTTGGTCGGGGTCTCGTTTGTGAAGGCCTGTTTTTGCTGCACGTTTTAACTTAATTCATTCAATTAGTTGGCTTAGTTAGGAAGTTATTTAGGGTTTAGGGGAGGTATAATTAAGTTAGTTAACCACCAATGTAAAGCCCTTAAGATAATTATACTAACCTAAGCTCTCATAATTTCCCAAACCCAAAACTCTCTTCTTTCTCTCTTCTTTCTCTCTCCCAAAGAAACCTCATTGAATACCAAGCTAGAGGTGGTCTCAAGGGATGAAAAGGGTCAATTTTCTCCATCTATATTCATCAATTAGTAAGGTATGGTATTCCATTAACCTTTGAGACCTCTTTCCTCAAAGGTTTCCATCAAATTGATTTCAAAAGTTGGGTTTTCAAGTGGGTTTTCATCCAAAACGAAATTGATGTTGTTAATTGATTTGTTTATGATTTATTTTGTATATTATGAATGTATTAACATGTATTTTAACTCAATTATGTTATATATTGATTAATTAGTCTAGTTTGTAGAAAATGACTTATTCCCCTTAACCCTAGGTTATGATCTTGATATGAATGGTGTAATATTGGTTCAACTGAATTGGTTATTCATTTAATTACTACTAGATGATGCTATTTTATCAATTATGAATAGATTAAGATTAATTTGAGTCCTATCATGCTAGTTATTGAGTAATTGATCTAGTTTATGAAGTGTATTATGGAATTGACATATGTCCTTTAGCTTAAGCTATGAACTAGAGGTGAATTGTGATGTAGTGATTCAATTGGATTTGTTATCATGGTAGTTACTATTATGTGATGATATTGCACCCTTGTTGGGTGGAGATAAGGGTTTATGGTAAGATCTGGATGATGAATTATGAAGGACACTTGGTAAGTCTTGTGATCCCAACTCTTTACTTCAATTATGGTTACTTGTGGTTTAGTGATGATGTTGTATTGATGTATGCCTTGTATTAGGATTTATAGGGTTGGTATGATGTTGAAATGAAATTTCTTGACTATGTTTTGTGAGGTGTTGGATAATATGTAAATGTTATAAGGATGGTAATGATTTACCAATGTGCCTTATCATGATATGAAAATGTTAATGTGCTAACCTCACCTATATGAATTATAATGAAGGGACAATACTCATGCATTTCTTATTGAGCAATGATGATAATGATGTTTATACAAGAGTTAGACCCTATGACCTACATTAAGATATGATGATTAATAAAGGTAGTAAAGACATTTCGAAAAGGGACTTAACCTGGCACCGAGTAAACATTACAATGGGAGGTGTGGACTTCCCATAGAGGAAGATTCACCCTATAGTTCAACATGATGAGAGAAGGATCCAATTGACAAGTGGCATGTAGTGAGGTTGTACCTATCTCTTAGTTGTTGAACTATGTTGCCACCATGGGAAGAGTAGCTGGTGTATCAACCTAGAAAGCTACGTTTATGTTTGGTTTTACTTTGCTGGTAGACCACCTTCCATCAGTGTAATATTTTACAACACCGGATTCCACACTTTGCCCTTGTGGTCTATGTCGGTTAAGGCAAGTGTTCCCTAAATTAAAAAGAAGTAATGAAGTATAAATCAACTAAGGTGACTTAAGAGGTTTCACCCTAGGTAGAGATATGGGACTCTACCTAGGCCTCGCACTAGTTTGCATTGAAGTAAACCTTAGGAGGTTGTTCTTATGTATGTATATGCTTACAAATTTATATGATATGTAGATGATGATCTTACATGTTAACGACACTATGTGATGTTGATTACTCTTATGAAGATGTATTTGTTATATATTGCTAAAGTATGATATTATGTACTATTAATGTTATGTTATGTAACGTTGGACATAGGTTATGATTCTTGATAGGTTTATTTAATTAAGTAAGGTTATGGGTCTTTGCTTAGTTATTGCACAAGTGGACTTAAAAAGGGTCATGAGTAATGGTCTTGCTTTGGCTATGTTGAATGGTACTCTTATTCATGCTTGTTGAAGTTATAACTTGACAATAGAGTGGTATTGATTATATATGCAAGTATGTTGATATGTTCATTGACTTGACTATGCTTTGTATTGTTGGTTTTATGATGTACATGCCAATGACTTAAGAAATATGTCTTCTTGATTGGTATGGTCTTGTTGAATGTGCATAAAGGTTTTCAAAGTAAATTGCATAGTTGTAACAACCCTAAAAAGGATATGCTAAGTAATGCTTAATGTGTCTAGAATGCCAACGATTAGATCGGGTTCACACGGATTGATGCGCGTAGAACCAAACCTCGGAACCCTTTCTACATCCAAGACAACTAACTTGGGGACTTAGTTGAGCTAGGAAAGGTTGGGTCTTACCATGTAGGACTCTCGAATACGAAGATTTACTCGGAGGAGTCTTTACCGGACTTAAAAGGAGAAAATCTTAGGTTTGGAGGGTCTAGGGGTAAAATGGTGTTTTTCCAGGCTAAGGGTAGTACCGTAATTACCCTAAATATATAATTAATTATTTATTTGATAAGTTGGAGGGGCATTTTGGAGAGAGAGGGCCGAAATTTGGCTTTTGAAGTGAAGTCTTGCTCCACCCGGGTTCGAACCTAGATGGAAACAATGAATTAAATTGTTTTTAATTTAAGTTGGTAAATTAATGTAATTAATTTTTATTTATTAGTTATTAGCTGATTCAAAATAAAAGGAAATCGGATTTTTAATAATTAAATAAAACCTTATTTGACTAAGTCCTAAACTAGACTCCTAAGCCTAAGAAAACTCTTCTCTCCCATGCTCATCTCTCTCTCTCACGTCTCTATCACTCTCACTACGTTTTTCTCTGCCAAATAACATAAAAATAGTAGGTCAACCAAAGTTATTCACACTTGAAGAACTCATAACGAAAATTATAAACAAACAACTAATCAAAAACGTTAGGCAAAGAGAGGGTTTTTCTGTCAAGTTTGTGTTGAAGCTCTTGGATTTGTACGTATGTTTGGAGGGTTTCTTTGGGCATAAAGTTGAGGTTTGAACGAAAAAAGGTATGGTTTCTCTTTTCTCTTGGTCCCTTTCCCAAGAGACCCCTTAAGGTTAAGAATATTCATTCCGAAAACTAGGATTGTTCTCCGTTGCATATCCCTGTCACTAACTCCCGTTGAATCTTAGGTTGGTTATGTTTGCTGGTAGAAAACTAGGGATGAGACGTGTTTTCGTGATGATTATGTTTTTATATGTATGTATGGAATTATGTGACTTATGTTGATGTTTCCGAAAATGTAACTACGTGTGTATGTGAGTGTTGCCGTGGCTATTGTTCATGGATTAGGACTTGAAATGGCATGATAGTTCTTTATATTTCATGTACACATGTTGATGTAAATGTGATGTTCATATGAGTTGAAATGTGGCTTATTTGAGGGATAATCTCTTGGCTAAACAAATCCATGAAAACGCACCTAAAACGTTCTAAATGCACTAAGAAATTCCCCTAAGAACTAAGGTGTAACTTGATGAAAGGATGCTGAAAAATTAAAAGAAAATTTCCAGCTTCTATTGATGAATTTCTGTCAGCAAAAAGAGGGTTCAAAATGTTGAAAAACATGAATTAAAACAAGTGAGGTGATGGAGGATTGAACCTGTGACCTCACCATGTTAAAAACCATGAGAATAAAGTAAAAAGAAATGTGGTGAAGGGGATTCGAACCATGGTATTGGCTTGAAAATGTAACTTAAAAGAAAAAATTAAAAAAATGAGAGCAGTGGGATTCGAACCTACCACCTATCATTAAGATTTAAGGAAGAGTAAAAAAAATGTGAGGCGTGGGAATCGAACCCACGACCTCTAGTCAGTGAAGGAGAGTAAAGAAAATGAAAGAAAAGAAATGTGAGATGCGGGAATCGGACCCACGACTTCTAAGAAATAAATGAGAGTCAAAGGAAATGAATGAAAAGAGATGTGAGGCGTGGAATCGAACCCATGACCTCCTAGGAAGATTTAAGGAGAAAAATTAAAAGAAATAAAAGAGGGACTGTGGGGGTTCTAACCCACACCCCCACGGCCAAAGGAGAGAAATTTAAAGGCAATGAAAATAAAAAGTAAATGAGGTTGTGGAGGTTCGATCCCACAACCTCTTAGTTCCATTAAGCGAAAAATGAAGAGAGAAATTAAGGGGAAAACATAATGAAGGCATTGGGGCTAGAACTTGGGACCCCAAGCCGTATGGATCAAACCAAAATGAATTAAAAAAAATGTAAGTGTTGTTCAAGAGATTTGAAAACCGGGTTCCCTTGCCCAAATTCCATATAGATGCATAAGTCATACGTGAGTTAAATCTTCAATAATAATGTTGCCCACTTAGATCAAAATCGAGGTCTTGGCATACATACAAGATGCATAAGTCTTGTACTACATAATCTTAAGAAGATATGAATCACTTAAACGAACTATGAATGAAGCCTCATGACTTGTATGTATAGACCTATAAGTCTAGCATACGTTTAAATATAAGTGAACCTAAGATGTATGTAATGAAATGATGTAACACTAGAAGGGTTAAGTACGAGTGTAAAACACACTAAATGGCCAAGTGAATTGGCATATGATGAAATGATTATTATGTAATGAAATGATGAAATCCTAGAAGGGTTAAGTAAGAGTGTAAAACACACAAATGGCCATGTGAATTGACATATGATGAAATGAACATTTTTGTAAGAAGGGGTGAGTAATTATGATGAGCAAATGTGCTAACGTTGATGAATGTGGTGACAACATGATATTAGGCTAATGTAAAAGATGAGAGCAATCTCGAATGAGCCTAAGTAAATGTTACCAAAATGTACTCACCTATGAGAGTGTAAAGTTAATGAAGAGACCAGTCTCTATGAACACTCTAATGAAAGTATTGAGATTAACACACTTAATACTAATAATGAGATGAGAAATCATCTATTGAGCTATGATGTCCTCAAATTAGAAGCCAACTTCCATGACGTATCAGTTGAACGTAATGGAACTTTATACTGAGCACCGACAGACTAGCTATGAGCGGTGATGCCTTCTTTCGGGAAAGTCGGAGGTTCTTAAACTACATCCTAGGTATAGCTAGTGTTTAAACTGGCCCATGATTGAAATGAAATGAAGTACATATGACTGAAAGAAGCAGACTCTGTGTTTACTAAAGCAGACTCCCTAGTTGAGGTCGCATATATTGAACCCTCAGTTTGGGAAGTCATAATGTCAAGTCCATGATTCCAAGATCTCATGGCATACGAATAAATGATATGAACAACGTTATGTGTTATATGAATTATGATATGTGCTATGTGTACGCTGTTGTGTGTTGTGTGCAAAATGTTAGGTATGATGGTGCATGTTACTCTCATGGCATAACTTTCCTAATCCAAATTTGAAAAGCTCATAAACTTTGCTAATCCAAATTTGTAAAGTTCACTTACTTTCTTAATCTCAATTTGGCAAGTCCACTGACTTGACCTGCTATAATCATGTTGCTAGAATAGAGTTATTTTTACTCATGTATATCCTTGGTGTGTGCTTGCATTTGCCTATACTTAGTACAAGTGTGTACTAACCCTATACAACTCTCAAATTTTAGGTGCAGGCACAGGTGGACGCAAGGGCTACAGGATCAACACTGCAGCTATCCGTACGTCGAGCATTCATCCGGACTAGGTAGTCCCTCATTCTTTCGAGGATGCTAGCCCATTTACATTCTAGCTTAGTTTTAGGATTGAGATAGTGGAGTATGTTCCACTAGCGTTTCTCTCCTGTTTTTGTTCAGACATTGTATTGATGTCATTTTTGCAAGTACAACTTTATTGTTATAATAAACTGCTTCTCTCATTTGATGATCTTAATGTTAGATGGTTGATGATGATCAATTATATATATAACAGAATGTTTTGTAAGCATGTTAGGAAACAAGAAGTTTCAAATTTTCCGCTAAAATTAACCTAGATGAAGTAAGAATGACGTATGTAGGCTTGTTTGCGACCTCTGAGAGGTCAACAATGCCAGTCTCGTCTACGGTTTAGATTCCGGTCGTGACAAAGTTGGTATTAGATCCCTAGGTTAAATTCCAAAGATTATAAGTTCACATCAACCACATTGAGTAGTTTATAAGTCATGGTATTGAAGTGCACCACTATCTCGAATTAGAGACTACATGGTGCATAGAAAAATTTCCATTCTTCTGATCTTATCGTGCCTTCTCTAATGTCTGTTTCTTGGTTAAGAGCGTATCTAACATAAACTCTTGACATTCAAAAAGATGAATACAATGAGAAACGAAGGAAGAGCAACAAGGTGTTGCCAAGGAGATCCCACCTGCCAGCACCATGGCTAGCAGGTTAAGGGACTTCACGAGGATGAATCCTCCCGTTTACACTGGATCTAAGATTGCTGAGAATCTTGAGGAGGAGTGTAGGGCAGCTATGTTGCATGCAAGCATGGGCCTTTCCAGGCTTATGGTCCATGTCCAACAAGTGGAGGAAAACATTAATAGAAAGCATACTAGGGCAGGGAACAGGTCAAGACAAGCTGAGAAGAATTTTTCGAGGAAGAGTAGTACTGAAATCAGGGATAAGACCGGGTTTAAGAAGGGACTCTCCCACCAAGGGGATTCAAATTCGTCCAAGGATAGCTATGATAGGGATTCCAAGCCCAGAGTTAAGAGTAGGAAGTGTGTCAAACTTCATGGAGGAGAGTGTATGAGGGACTCTAATGCTTGTTAGATTTGTAGCAAACCGAGTCACATAGTGAAGGATTGTCCGAATAGGAGAAGTCAAGAACAAGGGAAGGAGAGAGTTCAACCAAATGGTCCAAGTGAATAGGCTCCAAGGAGGTAATGATTCTTCGCACTCAAATCTAGGGGTGCCGGGGAAGGCACCTCTGGTGAAGTATCGGGTGCGTAGCCTTAATTATTCTTTCATGTATTTGACTGTTGTCGCACCCTATTTTTCATAAAAAAGGGTTTTGTGTACGACCTAACAACTCTTTTGGGATTTTGAGTTTGGAGTCGCCACCTAACGAATTAAGGCGCGTTAGGGCACCCATATAACCTAACTAAGTCTAGCTAAGGTCAACGAGCCAGAGATCAGGGTAAGGGTTCAAATTACCTCGAGGGGAAGGTGTTAGGCATCCCTCGAGGTCCACAAATGTTGGTCCCGACCGTATCACATGCAATTTATGTGGGGGTTACAAATAGCAAATAAAGTCACTTCATTTATGAGTTTATTAAATAGGATGCTTGCTAGGTGATAAGAAATATAAAACAAATGAGACCATTTTATTATTTTTGACCAATTAATTTATAAAGGCTAGGTGTTAGTAAATATTAACTATTAAAATCATTTTTAGTAAATCTAACATGTGAGACAATGTGATATAGCAACAAGTTGAATCAAATAGCTCATTATTATCTTAATTAACATTTAAACATGCGAGACTAAGTGATAACAATAAAATAGATATACTAAACAATTAAAAAAAAAAAGATAAGCGGGAGGATAGAAAAGAGACAAATATATAAGCAAATAATTTTATTATTTTTATTTTAATATATCCCAAATAAGTATAATTTAAAACAAACAAGTAAAGAGATCAAAGGGAAGGGAGACTCTAAGAGACTTTTTGGATCAGCACTCGACTTTTTTTTTTATTTTTTGATAGGCTTCCGTATAGGGTCAGACAATACCAAGGTTTGTCTTTCAAGAGTGGGTCGATGTCATAATCTCCATAGGGCCAACTACCCCTACCCAGCCACCGCATGCATAACGGACCTAAAAGGTGCCTAATCGTCCCAACTTAATGTCCAAGAGGCATTGGACTCTTAATAGGATGGGTTTAGACAAAAGACTATAAGGCCCTCCTAGACACAAGCCAAACAAGACGGTCATTTTAGTAATACAAGTCTCAATTTGGCCTGTAAAAATCAATTAGGCGTGCTTGCAAACAACACATAATGATGAAGGTTCTCATGCTAAGATCGTGAGCATACAAAGTGATAATAACAAAGCAAAGATTAATTATGAGGACAAAAATATGACACGAATGTAGATTTTAGTGTTGAACTAAAATTAAGGTGAGCGATTATTACTGACAGAAAAGATTTTAATTTATTTTCAAGTATAGCAAAGGATGTGATCACATGTGTACATATATTTTAAAACAACAGAAATATTTAATTATTAGAGCAAAGATATAACTTAGGGCAGCAAATTTTAAGGCAAAAAAAAATTATTTTTAGAAGAACAATAGATTTCATATTAATGATGACAATTATTCTAAGTAAATGACTAGCTTGTTTTAATGCAGAAAATTATTTTAAGAACATTGACAGATTTACAGATTGGTTATTAATGTTAAAAAAACTATGTTTTTAGGCAGAAAATAATTACTATACAGAAAACAAAATATTTAATGCAGAAATATTTCATAGACTGTTATTTTTTATTAGATGCAGAAAATAATTGGTAGCCATTTTAGATGAAAAGAGGGGTTAATTATGATGCAGAAATATTGGATATTTTTTCAGATTTAAAAATAAAAACATGCAGAAAAATAAAGGCGAAATTTATATTTTTTACAATGAGCAGAAAAATATTTGTAAGAATTCTCATTTTAAGCATGCAAAAAATTATTAAAATACGCCTAAAAGCAGGATTTCTAGCTGTTCAAAATATTTACAGATTCTAAAAGCATAAGGTTTATTCAACTAAATAACTTTACAAAATAAAAGATGCGTGCAAATTATTTAACATTTTAGCAAATTGAAAAGAGATCTATAGTTATCATTAAAATGCGAATTAGAATAATTTTAACTTAGATCATTTGTTAGACAAGATCAACCAAGTTATTATACAGAGATGATTTATTTAATTCTTTTATTTATTTTATCGCTAGATCTAAAACGGCTTTCTCAAAACAGATGACAAACCTATACTCATGCTTTCTAACATAAATAAATTTGCAAATAATTTCCCCTCCCCTTAGACCATCCCCCAAATTCATTTCATATATATAGAGTTAAAGAGTTATACAAACATTACAAGTAAAAATAAAGAACGAATAAACATATATATAACAATAAACTGAACGAGGCTTCGTCCACAATTTCTTCTAGGAAAATCTTCAACATCTTGAACTTTAAGTTCAAAACCTGGTAGAAGAGGTAATGTAAAACATATACGATGAGGAAATAGTTGTAATATAAAATGCTCATAGTAACAAATTACTTTAATATGTACATATATAAACAACACACATCAGAAATAAAAGGGAAAAAGCATAGGTGAAGACATATTACCACTAGGGAGAAAGGATAAGAAAAATATATTGGATGCTTCCTTTTGTTTCCAACAACAACAATGATAATTAAGCAACAAACGAGATTTTAGAATTGTAAAGAAGGCTAACCAATTAAGCAGAAAATTTTATCAGCAATGAAGAATTAAGTAAGATTTAGATCCACAACAGCAACACAACAAGAAATAGTCCAAAGGATGATTCAAGAGATCTTACTTTTCTTTAAAGATTAGGAGAAGAATATTTAAAGTATTTCAAGAAAAAAGCAAAGAGGGAATGAGAGAGCAAAGTGTGATGAGAGAACTTGTTATTGAGAGAACTTGTGTAGAAAGTGATGAGTGAATGAATTAGAGTGAGTTTGGAGAATGTGAGTTCTTCTCAAGATGTGAGAGTGTGTCCAAAGAATGAAAACGGGGTGTTTTTATATAGTAGAAGAGGGAGGAACAAATATGGAAAAGAAATATTTAAATGAATCAATTAATTATCATATTTTCCTTATTCAAAAGGTAATTCAAATCAGCCAAATTTTTTAAAAATATTTTTTACCAACTATAAGCAAGTAATAAAATAAGAAGAGTAATATATATTTCCTTAAATAAAGTGGAGCCAAAACAAATTATTCTACATTAGTTCTTTACCAAAAATAGACAAGTAAGCAATCTGTCAAGTTAATTAAGGAAAAATGAATCAATTAATATAACGTTTTCTTTACTAAAAAGGAGGAACTAAATCAGCAAAATTATTTATTTATTTTTGTTCAACCCAAAATAATTTTATCAAAAATAAAATAAGTAAGAATCCAATAAACTTTACTATGAAAACTACAATCAATTAACAATAATTTTGCTATACCAAGAGTAAAAAAATCTGCACATACTAATCAACTTAGCATAAATTAATCAACAACTAGCCAAATAAAAATGTCCATATTAAAGAAAAGCCTAAGTAAAACAATAATATTTTTACCATAATCATCAACAAGAAGTTAGACAAGAATCATATGCCCTGAAAGAAATAAATTTACAACATAAACTATGCACACTTGATTAATCGAAACTTTCTCCTTGAAACGGACTAATCAAATCAGCAGTGAATGAAATATTATCAATTTAGAACAATCATAACAGAAACAAGGAACATTTTGAGCAAGATTTCAATATTATCAAAGTTATATAAAACCAAATTCAGCAACTCTAATGGCAAACTGATACATATGATTAGAGAAACACAAACTATTAGCAAGTTTAAGAAAAACTTCGTAGCATTCATCAGCTTTTAACGTAGAACACATGTAAATCATTGATTCCATAATCAAAACTGAGAAAAATTATTTAAAAATAGGCTAAAAGTAGACTAACCTGAACGGATCTTAACAGATCCGTCTAGTAATATTCCAGAATTTCGAGCTCGCCGGAAATGGAAAAAAGGAGACGAGGACGATGCTCGCCTGTGGGAGGCGTTGGTGGCGGGTCGGAGTTGCTGGCCTCTCTGGTCGCTACTGCTGCTTTTCCGGAACATGCTTCCTGGCAATTTCTGCTGTTCCTTGCCAAAAAAAGAAAGAAATATGAAGGGAGAGAGAACGACGTGAAAGAAGGGAGAGAATATGGGAGAAAAATTAAGGAGGGGTGGAGATAAATAGAGGCGGCCAACGGATGCTAGCTTCATTCTGCTGGTCCACCATTTTTCGCCGAACTGTGGAGAAAACGGAAAAGAGAGAGGGAGAGGGGGAGAACGCTAGAAAAGGGAGATAGAAAAGGGCTCGCTGGCTATAACTGCTGCTGGTCATTGCTGCCTGGCAGTCCTGGACGGAGTTGCTGGTGGCTAGTCGATGCTGGTGGCTGGTCGCTGCTGCTGTGCCTACTGATGTCCCTGCAAAAGAAGAGGAAAAGAAAAGGAGAAGAAGAAAGGGAAGACAGAGGAGAGGAGTGAAGAGGAAGGCGAGAGGAGAGAGAGGGAAGAAGAAGACGGGAGGAGAGAGGAGAAAGAAGGGAGGAGGAGCGACGGGAGAGGGGAAGCGGCTGCTACGGAGAAGGGAGGCCACCGGCGATTGGTGGCTTTCGCCGGAAAGAATGGGGAGAAAGAGAGAGGAGGGTTGGCGGCTTCCAAGGACAGGGGAGGGAGAAGAGAATCACACTTTTTAGGGATAAGGCTCTTTTTAGGTTAGAATAGGAGATTACTTATGGACCGTTGATTTAATACGAGATGAAGGACTAGGATTCGATCTAGGAATTAGTTATTTAAACGGACGGATGAGATTAAAAGATGACATTTTTAAATATCAGATTTGGTTGGATTTGGAATGTCTAAAATTACAATAAAATTTGGCTAGAATTGGAATGAAAGAGAGGCTATGATTGAAATAAGATTTAATTGGAGTGGCTAGAATTGAAAGAAATTATAATAGAATAGGCTAGAATTTAAATAATTTTAAGGAAAGCGTAGGGACTACTATTTAATTAAAATACTCCATATATTAAAATATTTTTAAAAAATCATTTAAATTTTAAAACATTTGAAATTCATTAATAATTTTAATATATTTTAATAATATTTATGATAATTTTATAAAGTAAAACATACTAAAATATATAATTTCGAAGCAAAATCGACTAAAAATTCGAAACCTTAAATACGTTTAAAATGTGTATTTAATGGAATAGCATTCCTAAAAATGGTTAAAGGTCGGTCAAAATTGGGTGTCAACAGCAGCCCCTTGGTTGATTGAGAATGAAGAATGAATTGTCAGGCAACCAAGGTTGACTTATTAGCCGATTTTGTCTGACCGACGATAGATGTCAGTGGGATCAATTGAAGCGATATAGAGTTGAAAAAGGGTACGATCGAGACTTTGGTTTTAAATCGCCTACATATCTGTGGTTATACGAGAATGAGGTCGTGTGTAGTTCTAGATTCAAGAGAAAATAAAAGTCTTAAAAGTTGAAAGGGCGCTAAGGTATTCGGAGGCACGATATCCGCTTGAATGGATAAGATTAGAGTAGCGAAAAGAGAGAGATTTAGAGGCTAGAAGAGCATGACAGAGAAGCAGGAAGAGCATGATAGAGTGAGGTTATCAGCCTTTGAGCAAGGTTCAGAGATTGAGTAGCAAAGAATTGATAGGGTCTTCCTTGCGATAGAAGATAGCATGATAATTGTAATCAAGGGGTGGTCGATCATATCTGCAAATTCTAGATAAAATGTTAGCTTATAAATATATAAAGTATAACCAACAATGATAAAATATGAGTTCTAAATAAATGACAAGAGGTGATAGGAAGCGTATCTGTTTTGAGACGTACTGCAAGCCTTGATAGTCTTTGGCTTAACTTCTTGAAGGATTGAAACCCATCTCCGAAGAATAACGTCAAACTCCAATAGATCTAATAATATAGCGATACAATAATATAGACGGGAATGTCTGATTGTTAGGTGGATGTACATAAGCTTCCTGTTGCAAGGCAGAAGAGTCTGAACGTCATTTTAAGGCGGACGAGCCTAAGTGTCATTCTAAGGCGGATGGCCTAAATGTCCTTTTAAGGCGGAGGAGCCTAAATGTCCTTTTAAGGCGGACGACCTAAATGTCCTATAAGATGGACAAGGCTAACTGTCATTTTAAGGCAGACGGGCCTAAATATCCTATAAGAAGAATGAGCCTAAATGTCGTATTGCAAGGCGGACGAGCGTAGATGTTGCATTGTAAGGCGGACGAGCCTAGATGTCGCATTGTAAGGCGCACGAGCCTAGATATTGCATTGTAAGGCGGACGAGCCTAAATGTCTCATTGTAAGGTAAACGAGCCTAAATGTCATTGTAAGGCAGACGAGCCTAGAAGTCCTTTTGTAAGGCGGACGATCCTAAATGTCGCATTGTGAGGCGGACGAGCCTAGATATCGCATTGTAAGGCGGACGAGCCTAAATGTCGCATTGTGAGGCGGACGAGCCTAAATGTCGCATTGTAAGGCGGACGAGCCTAGATTTCACAATGTAAGGCGGACGAGCCTAGAATTCCTATTGTAAAGCGGACGAGCCTAAATGTTATTTTGAGGCAGACGAGCCCAACTGAAGAAAAGGTAGGTCACAGTAGCGAGTTGAGTCTGACAATATCTCCCTGGTAGTCTGAACGGTAGCTGAGTAGCCGAATGATAATGTGAGTAGCCGAGATTTGACAGTCTTTGTTTGAAAACATGAAGGTGGTTGTTCAAAAGGCGGTTGATTTTATCAGTAATCTTCACATCTGTTACTTGTATGTAAATTAAATAGAGTAATTAGAGCACATATATCAAAATAAGTGATAAATGTAAACATGATGCAATTCCCATATTGACCATGAATGTTTGCCTTAAGACCATGAAAAATGACGTCTTAGGCTATGATGTATAGGGCAATGATACGCAAAATGTATCCTCAAGTCATGAAAATGTTGTTTGCAAGCCATGAGAATGACTCCTTTAGACTATGACACCTTCGGATCGTGATAGACAGAAATTAAACCCTTAGGCCATGATATGATGTTTGCAGGCCATGAGGATGATGCCTTTAGACTATTATTCCTTAGGAACATGATAAGCATAGAATAAGTCCTCAAGCCATGACATGAAGTCCGCAGGCCATGAAAGATTATGCCTTTGGAGGATGACGCCTTTGGAATATAAGTAATGAGTAAAGAGAGCGTATCTTTTTTTTCGGCATCTATTGATACTTGTGACTTGATTTGATTCGGGCACATGCAAACTTCGAGCATGCTGCAATCTTGGGCTTATGCAAACTTCGGGAACAATGCAGTCTCGGGCATAATGCAATATGCATTTCTTCGAGCACATGCATTATCGGGCACATGCAATGATGCGTTTCTTCGGGCATAATGTAATATCGAGCACATGCAATGATTCATTTCTTCGGGCGCATGCAATATCAGGAACATGCAATGATGCATTTCTTCGGGCACATGCAATGATGCATTTCTTCTAGCACATGCAATATCGAGTAAATGCAATGATGCATTTCTGTGATCTCGGGTGTAATATAATGATATAGCTCTTCGAGCATAATGCGATATCGGGCGTAGGTGCAAATGATGCAATATCGGGCAGTATGTAATTTGTCAGCACAATCAGTTGCTTGAGGGCGTACAGTAGCTTGGGTGTCCGCCTTATAGAAAGGGTCGAGTGTCATTTATCAGGCTCTAAAGTGGTACGTTGATTGTTGAAACTGTCTTTATATATGTACCTGTATTTTCTGCATTCAAAGAAAAATAATTTGTTTAAAAGGGGGAGGTTGATCTGTATCCATGATTTGGCACAGCGTGCTCCTTTGGTGTCTGATAGAATGTTCTTCGGAGTGTTGTCAAAAATTTGGAGATTCTCTTAAAATTTCTGCCCCAGTGAAACACTTTTGTTATTCTGATCTGTTGTAGTTGTAGCTCGACTGTTGAATTTTTCAAGATTCTCTTAAAAATTTCTACCTAGTCTTGATTTTCAGCAATTTTGCGATCTTCTCAAAATTCTACCCCAGTTGTTTAGAAGAAATGCTTTCTATGGAATTTTTGAGTTTACTCGAAAATTCTGCCTCAGTATGGAGATGTGCAAGGAGAAATCTTGATGGAATTTTTGAGACCCTCTAAAAAATTCTGCCCCACTTATCAATAGAAGGGGAAAATGAAAGTTTTATTTATGATAAGACCGACCCCCATAGGAGAGCCTACGTATCCCCTCTTAAACGTGAATCAAGTCTGACGTAGTTCCAAATTACAAAAAGAGCGTAAGCGAGATATTTAGAACATTCATGAGCAACAATTGAATGGTAGATTTGACCAACTTTATTTGCCCATACATTATCATGGGTGTACGAATGTGGAAAACATGAACTTAAATGGCGCAAGCCTTATTTGGGAAACTGGATCAAGTAGACTTTTGTGTGTTCACATTTGAACTTTCTTTGTTGCAAAGACCTCCAAGCATATGGCCTTAGTGTTAATCAGTTGTTGAATCTTGTCTTTCAGATCACGACATTCTTCTATTGTATGTCCTTCCAGTCCTGAATGATAAGCACAAACCTTAGAAGGTTCAATCCACAATGCACGCGTAGTCATCCTTATCTCATTGATAGGAGCTATGTGACCAGCGATTCTCAACTTTTCATAAAGTTGGCCTATAGGCTTAGTCAGAGGAGCATAAGTTTTATCAAGTCTCTCCTCAACCTTGAAGAGGTTTTCGCAGATCTGTGGTCAAGTGACGACTTTGGCATTGTGGCCAGGATATGTTGGCTGTTGATATGGAATAGGAGGACTTTGGTACAGAAACATTTGATATGGAGGGATTCGAAATGGTATGAAAGGCGCATGATGCCAGGGAACTTGGTGCAGAGGTGTTTCGTATTGAGGAGCTTGCATAGTAGGATGATACGGGTGTGAAGTAAGATGTTGAGGTTTAGGAGAATATGCATGATGTTGTGGAGGATATGGGTGATTTGAAAAGTAGATGTTCTTTGGAGGCATTTGAATGGAGCTTGGTTGACTTTGAGAGGTAGAGTAATCTGGAAGATTATTTTGGAGAGTGACTTGACTTGCGAAAGGTAACATATCCATGTTTGTCTTCAAAGTGGGGTTGGCGGAGAGTAAAAACTTTGCCTACTCGTGCATGTCCAACACCTATTCTTCAAACTTCTTTATTTTCTTCTCAAGATTTGTACCAACTTATCTGAAAGACACTTCTTTTCAGTAGTTTTGCACATAACCCTAGCATTAGTTGCTTTCACTTTTCCTTTGCAAATCTCAGTCGGAAGAGAAGGAAGTGAACCCTTTGATCTCATGTGGTAAACTACGGTCTACACATCAACCATTGGGAAAGGGTAAAGAAAAAAATAAAAGCAAAACAAAGCCCAAGTTAGAATATTGCATAAATTGGGATATCAAACACATTATTTTAAGATAAACTCCCTAAATGCAAAGGAGCCTCGTTAAGCCATAGGTAGGCCTAAGTGACAAATAAGTGATGCACAATAATTAATTCAAGCCTTATTTGCCAATTTGGAGTTTAGATTAGAAGAAACAAAACAACTTTTTTTATTACCAAATTCAAAAAATACATCATAACAAAACTAAATTAAACTAAGGGAAAAGGGATAACTTGGGGAAATCATCCTAAATTCTGAAATCTTGGAGGTATCGACTCCAAGATCTTGGCGCCAATTGACCTCTTGTGATGGGAGGGGCTTCTTGTCTCATGTTCAACACGCTCTGTGCCCATATGTTTTCCCTTTCATCGGCAAGCCCATGGTATCCTTCTCCACCTGATATTGGGACTTGAGGTTCTATCAAGATCCATATGCGATACTCATGCGTGCATAAAGCCTGTCGTGCACCAATAGGAATGGTCAACACACGCTCCCATCTTCAAAGTATGTTGTGGACTTGTGATTTATCTAGTCCAAACTCATACTTAAATGGCCTCATGTCAGATCGGAGTGGTATGATTTGAGTTTGCCCAAATTGGCGAAGCACTCAAAGAGGCGCATATGGTTGGACACCTTTTAAGCCAATAAGCTCAATGAAATATTGATCGTCCCCTCTTACGATGATATTAGGCGTGGACAACCAATAAAGCTTCCACTGAATTCGGTGGCTCTCACGCTCAGTCAGAAATATCTGCCAGTCCACGAATCCTACAGGTGTGGCGAAACGTGCCAACCTTCTTGGATGGTTATCAATCTTGTTGTCTTGACCAAGATAGGTGTCTACCACGTCAAATCTCTTGTGGAAGTGATCGATAGCCCATAGTTTAAGTAGAAGGTTGCATCCCTCGACAAACATCCTACCATCAACACATTATCTACGCCAGGATCATAGGCACTATGGTTTTCCTAGGCTCGCCTACTCTTTGAGCTAGCATTCGAACCACGTACCTTAGACATGTATCGATTCTTCCCCTTGATTTAGGAAAAACCAAGGATCCTAATAAGGCGATGGTAAAGGCATCAAGACGATACTTTTCCCATTCTTCAACGGAGCACTCAAATGCATACTCATAAATGTAGTAGCCATCATCTCGGCCAAATCGTGAGTATAAGAAGTCTAAATGAGTCCACCCAAGATATAAAGAAGTCCAGGTTGGATTAGATTTCATCCCCATAATTTTTAGAAATTCCCTTGATGATGGCTTATAAGGTACCATCATTTGACACTCATGGTATGGAAGGTCGATGAAACCGCTAATTTCTTCAATTATTGGTGTCAAGTTGCAATCTGTAAACTTGAACACCATCCCCACAGGGTCCAAAAACTTTAGTAGCGCCCTAGTCACGTGAGAGTATGGTGTGACAAAAATAAGAAATGTGAAGCCACCCAACAATTGATGAATCTCCCTTTCCCTATCTCTCATTATATCCATCCACCAAGTCTTATGTCTCTTACTCACCTCTGTCACCATTTGAGGGTTTGGGGGTTCATACTCATCCATGACTCTGCAAATAAAACAATAAACAACTTCTAAACTCTATTTTGGAAAAATTGGTTTGTTTTAATTATTATGATCACGTTTACACATAAGTACGCAATTTTTCTAAAGGGTGTTGGGGCCCTTTAGACGAGAGGGTGGCTACTTATTATGTGGATTGACACCAAGGGCCAAACCACCTAGGGCTTATGCAGCATGTATGACGTAACCAGGACTTCTAAGAGTTGGCTTGACACAGACTTGAAAGGGATTTTATGCGAGAGGCTCGTGATTTCGCGGTAGTAAAATTATCTGTTACGTCCACGCATATGCGGACTCTCTATAATGGATATTTGAATAGAATTGGAGTAGTTGTGAGAGGTGCAAAAGCATAACATCACGAGAACAAAATAAAAAAAGGAAGAGGGTCCCAATTGGGTGAAGTATGAGCGGAATGTCAGTTATCAAAGGAATAAACACTTAACATTTAAATTGGAAAGCGGTAACATATAGGCAGATTATAAAACAATAAATAAATAAATAAGCATAAATAAATAAAGGAAAGTAAACATATAAAGATGTTAAAAAATCACGCAAATAAGGATAGAGGGTATGGGATTAAACATGTAAGTAAACAAATAAGGGAAAAGGGAAAAGGTGAAACATGGTAATAAACAATTAAGGAAGAGGGAAGGGGTGAGACATGGAAAGAAGACAGTAAATAAGGCAACAAAATGATAACTAAACATGATAAACACCTCAAAAATAATGACATAACCAAAATAAAGTAAAACCCACATAAATAAGCATGAAACACGTAATGGTAAGAACCTAATATCCCCAGCGGAGTTGCCATTCTACCATTTTTCGTAAAAATGGATTTTGTGCACGACCTAACAACTCTTTTGGGATTTTGAGTTTGGAGTCGCCACCTAACGAATTAAGGCGCGTTAGGCACCTATACAACCTAACTAAGTCTAGCTAAGGTAAACGATCCAGACATCAGGGTAAGGGTTCAAATTATCTTGAGGGGAAGGTGTTAGGCATCCCTTGAGGTCCACAAATGTGGGTCCCGACCGTATCTCATGCAATTTATGTGGGGGTTACAAATAGCAAATAAAGTCACTACATTTATTAGTTTATTAAATAGCATGCTTGCTAGGTGATAAGAAATATAAAACAAATGAGACCATTTTATTATTTTTCACCAATTAATTAATAAAGGCTAGGTGATAGTAAATATTAACAATTAAAATCATTTTTATTAAATCTAACATATGAGACTAGGTGATATAGCAACAAGTTAAATCAAATAGCTCATTATTATCTTAATTAATATTTAAACATGCAAGACCAAGTGATTATAATAAAATAGATACACTAAACAATTAAAAAAAAGAGATAAGCGAGAGGATAGAAAAGTGACAAATAAATAAGCAAACAATTTTATTATTTTTATTTTAATCTACCCCAAATAAATATAATTTAAAACAAACAAGTAAAGGGATAAAAGGAAAGGGAGACTCTAAGAGACTTTTTGGATCAGCACGTGACTTTTTTTTTTTTTGATAGGCTGCCGTAAAGCGACCGAAAAAACCAAGGTTTGTTTTTCAAGCCTGGGTCGATGTCATCATCTCCATAGGGCCAACTACCCCTACCCAACCACCGCATACATAACATACTTAAAAGGTGCCTAATCGTCCTAACTTAATGTCCAATACGCATTGGACTTTTAATAGGATGGGTTTAGACAAAAGAATATAAGGCCCTCCTAGACACAAGTCAAACAAATAAGTCAAACAAGACAGTCATTTTAGCAATATAAGTCTCTATTTGGCCTCTAAAAATCAATTAGACATGCTTGCAAACAACGCATAATGGTGAGGGTTCTCATGCTAAGATCGTGAGCATACAAAGTCATAATAACAAAGCAAAGATTAATTATGAGGGCAAAAATATGACATGAATGTAGATTTTAGTGTTGAACTAAAATTAGGGTGAGCGATTATTAGTAACAGAAAATATTTTATTTTATTTTCAAGTATAGCAAAGCATGTGATCACATGTGTACATATATTTTAAAACATGAGAAATATTTAATTATTAGAGCAAAGATATAACTTAGGGCAACAAATTTTATTTATTTAGGCAAAAAAAAATTATTTTGAGAAGAACAATAGATTTCATATTAATGCTGACAATTATTCCATGTAAATGACTAGCTTGTTTTAATGCACAAAATTATTTTTAGAACATTGACAGATTTACTGATTGGTTATTTTTTTAGGCAGAAAATAATGACTATGCAGAAAACAAAATATTTAATGCAGAAATATTTCTTAGACTGTTATTTTTTATTAGATTCAGAAAATAATTGGTTGCCATATTAGATGAAAAGAGGGTCAATTATGATGCAGAAATACTGATTATTTTGCAGATTTAAAGATAAAAACATGCAGAAAAAAAAAGGTGAAATTTATATTTTTTACAATGAGCAGAAATATATTCGTAAAAGTTCTCATTTTAAGCATGCAAAAAATTATTAAAATACGCCTAAAAGCAGGATTTCTAGCTGTTCAAAATATTTACAGATTATATAAGCATAAGGTTTATTCAATTGAATAACTTTGCAAAATAAAAGATGCATGCAAATTATTTAACATTTTAGCAAATTGAGAAGAGATCTATAGTTATCATTAAAATGCGAATTGGAATAATTTTAACTTAGATCATTTATTAGACAGGATCAATCAAGTAATTAAACAAACATGATTTATTTAATTTTTTTATTTATTTTATTGCTATATCGAAAACCGCTTTCTCAAAATAGATGACAAGCATATACTCATGCTTTCTAACACAAATAAATTTGCAAATAATTCCCCCTCCCCTTAGACGATCCCCCAAATTCATTTCATATATATAGAGTTAAAGAATTATACAGACATTACAAGTAAAAATGAAGAACGAATAAACATATATATCACAATAAAATGAATGAGGCTTCGTCCACAATTTCTTCTAGGCAAATCTTCAACATCTTGAACTCTAAGTTCAAAACCTGGAATAAGAGGTAATGTAAAACATATACGATGAGGAAATAGTTGTAATATAAAATGCTCATAGTAACAAATTACTTTCATACGTACATATATAAACAACACACATATGAAATAAAAAGGACAAAGCATAGATGAAGACATATTACCACACATAGGGAGAAAGGATAAGAGAAATATCTTGGATGCTTCCTTTTGTTTCCAACAACAACAATGATAATTATGCAAAAAACAAGATTTTAGAATAGTAAAGAAGGCTAACCAATTAAGCAGAAAATTTTATCAGCAATGAAGTATTAAGTAAGGTTTCGATCCACAACAGCAACACAACAAGAAATAGTCCAAAGGATGATTCAATAGTTCTTACTTTTTTTTTTAAAGAATAGGAGAGGAATATTTAAAGTATTTCAAGAAAAAAAGCAAAGAGGGAATGAGATCGCAAAGTGTAATGAGAGAACTTTGTGTAGAAAGTGATGAGTGAATAAATTAGTGTGAGTTTGGAGAATGTGAGTTCTTCTCAAGATGTGAGAGTGTGTCCAAAGAATGAAAAGGGGGTTTCTTTATATAGTATAAGAGGGAGAAACAAATAAGGAAAAGAAATATTTAAATGAATCAATTAATTATCATATTTTTCTTATTTAAAAGGAGATTCAAATCATACAAATTATTTAAATATTTTTTACCAACTATAAGCAAGTAATAAAATAAGAAGAGTAATATATATTTTCTTAAACAAAGAGGAGCCAAAACAAATTATTCTACATTAGTTTTTACAAAAAAATAGACGAGTAAGAAATTTGTCGAGTTAATTAAGGAAAAATGAATCAATTAATATAACATTTTCTTTACTAAAAAAGGGGAACTAAATAAGCAAAATTATTTATTTATTTTTGTTCAACCCAAAATAATTTTACCAAAAATAAAACAGGTAAGAATCCAATCAACTTTACTATTACAACTACAATCCATTAACAATAATAAATAAAACGGTAACACTAATTGAATTATACTAAGAGTAAAAACTCTGCACATACTAATCAACTTAGCATAAATTAATCAACAACATGCCAAATTAAAATGTCCATATTAAAGAAAAGCCTAAGTAAAACAATAATATTTTTACCATAATCAACAACAAGAAGTTAGACAAGAATCATATGGCCTAAAAGAAATAAATTTACAACATAAACTATGCACACTTGATTAATCGAAACTTTCTCCTTGAAACGGACTAATCAAATCAGCAGTCAATGAAATATTATCAATTTAGAACAATCGTAACATAAACAAGGAACAGTTTGAGAAAGATTTCAATATTATCAATGTTATATAAAACCAAATTAAGCAACTCTAATGGTAATCTGATTCAGATGATTAGAGAAACACAAACTATTAGCAAGTTTAAGAAAAAGATCGTATCATTCACAAACTTTTCACGTAGAACACATGTAAATCATGGATTCCATATTCAAAATTGAGAAAAATTATTTAAAAATAGGCTAAAAGTAGACTAACCTGGACGGATCTTAGCAGATCCGTCTTGTAATATTCCAGAATTTCGAGCTCGCCGGAAAAGGAAAAAAGGAGACGAGGACGATGCTCGCCTGTGGGAGGCGTTGGTGGCGGGTCGAAGTTGCTGGCCTCTCTAGTCACTGCTGCTGCTTCTCCGAAACATGCTGCCTGGAAGGTTCGGTTGTTCCTTCCCAAAAAAACAAGGCAGGTTCGGCTATTCCTTCCCAAAAAATTATAAAGAAAGATGAAGGGAGAGGGAACGACGGGAAAGGTAGGGAGAGAAGATGGGAGAAAAACGAATAAAAGGTGGAGATAAATAGAGGCGACCAATGGATGCTGGCCTTGTTGAAGCTGCTGGTCCGCCGATTTTCGACGAACAGTGGAGAAAACGTAGAAGAGTGAGGGAGAGGGGGAGTTCGCTGGAAAAGGAAGATAGAAGAGGGCTCGCAGGCTGTCACTGCTGTTGGTCGCTGGTACCAGGCAGTCCTGGCCGGAGCTGCTGGTGGCTGGTCGCTGCTGCTGCGCCTGCTGCTGTCACTGCAAAAGAAGAGGAAAAGAAAAGGAGAAGAAGAAAGGGAAGACAGAGGAGAGGAGGGAAGAGGAAGGCGAGAGGGAGAGAGAGGGGAAGAAGAAGACGGGAGGAGAGAGGAGAAACAAGGGAGGAGGATCGATGGGAGAGGGGAGGCGGATGCTATGGAGAAGGGAGGCCACCGGCGATTGGTGGCTTTCGCCGCAAAGAATGTGGAGAAAGAGAGAGGAGGGCTGGCAGCTTCCAAGGATAGGGGAGGGAGAAGAGAATCACACTTTTTAGGGATAAGGCTCTTTTTAGGATGGAATAGGTAGATTACTTATGGACCATTGATTCAATACAAGATGAAGGACTAGGATTCGATCTAGGATTTAGTTATTTAAACGGACGGATGAGATTAAAAGATGACATTTTTAAAAATCAGATTTGGTTGGATATTGAATGGCTAAAATTACAATAAAATTTGGCTAGAATTGGAATGAAAGAGGGGCTATGATTGAAATAAGATTTAATTGGAGTGACTGGAATTGAAAGAAATTATAATAGAATAGGCTACAATTTAAATAATTTTAAGGAAAGTGTAGGGATTACTATTCAATTAAAATACTCCATATATTAAAATATTTTTATATAATTGAAAATAATTTAAAATTTTTAAAATATTTGAAATTCATTAATAATTTTAAAATATTTTAATAATATTTACGATATTTTTATAAAGTAAAACATACTTAAATATATCATTTCCAAGAAAAATCGACTAAAAATTCTAAACTTTAAATACGTTTAATATGCGTATTTAATCGAATAGCATTGCTAAAATGGTTAAAGGTCTGTCGAAATTGGGTGTCAACAACTGTGTATGGTGTTTATGCACTAGTATGAAGTTAATATGTTTGAGTCATAATGTTGGTTGCTGATTTGTATGAATTACATGTTTACTTATGTTGTATGCTTCGATGAGACTAGTTTAGGAAAGAGTTCCTTAGTCTATTAATGGATAGCTACTAGTAGGTTTCAAGGATGTGCTCCATCATGTTAATATGTGAGTCAGATATTCACCAATGGGGAGTATTAAATTACCTATGTATGCATACATTTTATAGATGACTTACTTATTGTTAGTAAAGAGTAGTGTCATTCAGGGACGAATGCTCCTAGTGGGGGGGATAATGTAACAACCCTAAAAATGGATATGCTAAGTAATGCTTAATGTGTTTAAAATGCCAACGATTAGACCGGGTTCACACGGATTGATGCGCGTAGAACCATACCTCAAAACCATTGCTACATCCAAGCCAACTAACTTGGGAGTTAGTTGATCTAGGAAAGGTTGGGTCCAACCATGTAGGACTCTCGAATACGAAGATTTACTCGAAGGAGTCTTTACCGGACTTAAAAAGAGGAAATCTTAGGTTTGGAGGGTCTAGGGGTAATATGGTCTTTTTCCACGCTAAGGGTAGTATCATAATTACCCTAAATATATAATTAATCATTTAATTAATAATTTGGAGGGGCACTTTGGGGATAGAGGGACAAAATTGGGCTTTTAAAGTGAAGTCTTGCTCCACCCGGGTTCGAACCTAGGTGGAAGCAATGAATTAAATTGTTTTTAATTTAAGTTGGTAAATTATGTAATTAATTTATATTTATTAGTTATTACCTTATTTAAAATAAAAGGAAATCATATTTTTAATAATTAAATAAAATCTTATTTACCTAAGTCCTAAACTAGACTCCTTAGGCTAAGGAAAACTCTTCTCTCCCATGCTCGTCTCTCTCTCTCTCACGTCTCTATCTCTCTCACTCACATTTTTCTCTGCCAAATATCATACAAAACAGTAGGTAAATCAAATTTCTTCACACTTGTAGAACTCACAACGAAAATTATAAACAAACAACTAATCGAAAACTTTAGGCAAAGAGAGGGTTTTTCCGTCAAGTTTGTGTTGAAGCTCTTGGATCTTTACGTTTGTTTGGAGGGGTTCTTTGGGCATCAAGTCGAGGTTTGAACGTCAAAAAGGTATGGGTTCTCTTCTCTCTTGGTCCCTTTTCCAAGAGACCCCTTAAGGTTCAGAATATTCATTCCAAAAACTAGGATTGTTCCCCGTTGCATATCCCTGTCACTAGCTCCCGTTGAATTATAGGTTGGTTATGTTTGCTGGTGGAGAACTACGGATGAAATGTTTTTTCGTGATGATTATGTGTTTATATGTATGTTTGGAATTATGTGACTTATGTTTATGTTCCCGAAAATGTAACTACGTGTGTATGTGTGTGTTGTGTGGCTATTGTTCATGGTTTAGGACTGTAAATGGCATGATAGATCTTTATATTTCATGTAAACATGTTGATGTAAATGTGATTTTCATATGAGTTTAAATGGGGATGATTTAAGGTATAATCTCTTGGCTAAACGAATCCATGAAAACACACCAAAATGGTTCTAAATGCACTACAAAATTCCCCTAAGAACAAAGGTGTGACTTTATGAAAGTATGCTAAAAAATTAAAAGAACATTTTCAGCTTCTATTGATGAATTTCGGTCAGCAAAAAGAGGGTTCAAAATGTTGAAAAACATGAATTAAAACAAGTGAGGTCATGGAGGATTGAACCTGTGACCTCACCATGTTAAAAACCAAGTAAAATAAAGAAGTAAAAAGAAATGTGGTGAAGGGGATCGAACCATGGTATTGGCTTGAAAATGTAACTTAAAAAAATTAAGATATGAGAGGAGTGGGATTCGAACCCACCACCTCCATCCAGATTTAAGGAAGAGTAAAAGAAAAAAAATTGTGAGGCGTGGGAATTGAACCCACGACCTCTAGGCAGTGAAGGAGAGTAAAGAAAATGAAAGAAAAAAAATGTGAGGCGTGGGAATCGAACCCACGACCTCTAGGCAGTGAAGGAGAGTAAAGAAAATGAAAGAAAAAAAATGTGAGGCGTGGGAATCGAACCCACGACCTCTAGGCAGTGAAGGAGAGTCAAAGGAAATGGATGTGAGGTGTGGGAATCGAACCCACGACCTCCTAGGCAGATTTAAGGAGAAAAATTAAAAGAAATAAAGGAGGGTCTGTGGGGGTTTGAACCCACAACCCCTCGGCCAAAGTAGAGAAATTTAAAGGCAATGAAAATAAAAAGTAAATGAGGTTGTGGAAGTTTGATCCCATATCCTCTTAGTTCCATTAAGCAAAAATTGAAGAGAGAAATTAAGGGGAAAATAAAATGAAGGCATTGGGGCTCGAACTTGGGTCCCCAGCTGTATAGATCAAACCAATATAAATAAATAAAATGTAAGTGTTGTTCAAGAGATTTGAAAATCGGGTTCCCTTGCCCAAATCCCGTATAGATGCGTACGTCATACGTGAGTTAAATCTTCAAGAAAAATGTTGCCCACTTAGATCGTAATCGAGATCTTGGCATACATACAAGATGCATAAGTCTTGTACTACATAATCTTAGGAAGATATGAATCACTTAGACGAACTATGAATGAAGCCTCGTGGCTTGTATGTAGAGACTCATAAGTCTAGCATACGTTTCAAAATAAGTGAACCTAAGATGTATGTAATGAAATGATGTAACCCTAGAAGGGTTAAGTACGAGTGTAAAACACACTAAATGGACAAGTCCATTGGCATACGATGAAATGATTATTATGTAGTGAAATGATAAAACCCCAGAAGGGTTAAGTAGGAGTGTAAAACACACAAATGGTCAAGTGCATTGGCATATGATGAAATGAACATTCAAGTAAAAAGGGGTGAGTAATTATGACGAGAAAATGTGTTAATGTTGATGAATATGGTAACAACATGATATTAGGCTAATGTAAAAGATGAGAGCAATCACAAATGAGCCTAAGTAAATGTTACCAAAACGTACTCACCTATGAGAGTGTAAAGTTAATGAAGAGACCAGTCTCTATGAACACTCTAATGAAAGTATTGAGATTAACACACTTAATACTAATGATGAGATGATAAATTATATATTGAGCTATGATGTCCTCATACTTGAAGCCAACTTATATGACGTATGAGTTGAATGTAATGAAACTTTATACTGAGCACGATAGACTAGCTATGAGAGGTGATTCCTTCTTTTGGGAAGGGCGGAGGTTCACGTAACTCTCATGATATGAGACTGTCTGGCATGCCGGGTATGGGTCTCCTTATATCTCCTAGTCTTCGAACCTATACTGCCAATATAGCGATCTGGCGGGGTTCTATTCTTATATACGCTAGCATGTTTTGGGTCACTTTGGCCGGTGATTCCATCTCTTTTCAGTGTGGGGTTACATGACACTGGATTTCATGATGCTTACATGATCTATGTCGGTTAAAGTTAAAGTTCCCAATGAATGAATGAGGCCAACCTCAAATGATGCACAAAATGAAATGAATGATACTAAAGGTGTTACGATAGGATAATCAAGAGGTGAGCTAGACTCAAGTAATGACATTAGGTCATTCTTGGTCACTGCACAAAGAACCCGATGAAAGTCTTAAACTACATCCTAGGTATAGCTAGTGTTTACACTGGCCCATGATTGAAATGAAATGAAGTACATATGAATGAAAGAAGCAGGCTCTGTGTTTGCAAAAGCAGACTCCCTAGTTGAGGTCCGGTATGTTGAACCCTCATTTTGGGAAGTCTTAATGTCAAGTCCATGATTACAATATCTCATGGCATACAAATGAATGATATGAATAACGTTATGTGTTATATGAATTATGATATGTGATATGTGTACGCTGTTCTGTGTTGTGTGCAAAATGTTAATTATGATGGTGCATCTTAATCTCATGGCATAACTTTCCTAGTCCAAATTTCGAAAGCTCATAAACTTTCCTAATCCAAATTTGGAAAGTTCACTCACTTTCTTAATCTCAATTTGGCAAGTCCATTGACTTGACCTACTATATTCATGTTGCTAGGATAGAGCTATTCTAACTCATGCATATCCATGGTATGTGCTTGCATATACTCATACTTAGTACAAGTGTGTACTAACCCTATACAACTCAAAAATTTTAGGTGCAGGAACAGGTGGACGCTAGAGATACAGGATCAACGTTGCCGCTATCCGGACGTCGAGTATTCATCCGGACTTGGTAGGCCCTCATTCTTTCGAGGATGCTTTCCCATTTATATTCTATCTTAGTTGTAGGATTGAGATAGTGGAGTATGTTCCACTAGCATTTCTTTCCCGTTTTTGTTCAAACATTGTATTGGTGCCGTTCTTTTAAGTACATCTTTATCGTTATAATAAATTGCTTCTTTCATTTGATGATCTTAATGTTAGATGGTTGATGGTGAACAATTATATATATAATAGAATGTTTTGTAAGCATGTTAGGAAAAAATAAGTTTCAAATTTTTCGTTAAATTAACCTAGATGAAGTAAGAATTATGTATGTAGGCTTGTCTGCGACCTCTGAGAGGTCAATGACGCCGGTCTCATCTGGGGTTTAGATTTCGGTCGTGACAAATTTGGTATCATATACCTAGATTAAATTCCGAAGATAATAAGTTCACATCAACCACATTGAGTAGTTTCTAAGTGATGGTAGTAAAGTGCACCACTATCTCGAATTAGAGACCACATGGTGCGTAGGAAAATTTCCATTCTTCTGATCTTATCGTGCGTTCTCTAATGTCTGTTTCTTGGTGTTAAGAGTGTATCTAACATGAAATCTTGAGATTCAGAAAGATGAATACAAGGAGAAACGAAGACAGAGCAACAAGGTGTTCCCAGGGAGAACCCACCTGCCAGCACCATGGCAAGCAGGTTAAGGTACTTCACGAGGATAAAGCCTCCCGTTTACACTGGATCTAAGATTGCTGAGAATCTTGAGGAGGAGTGTAGGGCAGCTATGTTGCATGCCAGCATGGGCCTTTCCATGCTTATGGTCCATGTCCAACAAGTGGAGGAAAACATGAATAGGAAGCATACTAGGAAAGGGAAAAGGTCAATACAAGCTGAGAAGATTTTTCAAGGAAGAGTAGTACTTAAATTAGGGATAAGCCCAGGTTTAAGAAGGGACTCTCCCACCAAGGGGATTCAAGTTCGTCCAAGGATCGCTATGATAGGGATTCCAAGCCCAGATTTAAGAGTAGGGAGTGTGTCAAACTTCATGGAGGAGAGTATATGAGGGGCTCTAATGTTTGTTAGATTTGTAGCAAACCGTGTCACATGGTGAAGGATTGTCCGAATAGGAGAAGTCAAGAACAAGGGAAGGAGAGAGTTCAACCTAATGGTCCAAGTGAATAGGATCCAAGGAGGCAACGATTCTTCGCACTCAAGTCTAGGGGTGCAGGGGAAGGCACCTCTGGTGAAGTCTCGGGTGAGTAGCCTTAATTAGTCTTTTATATATTTGACTGTGTATGGTGTTTAAGCACTAGTATGAAGTTAATATGTTTGAGTCATCATGTTGGTTGCTAATTTGTATGAATTACATGTTTACTTATGTTGCATGCTTCGATGAGACTAGTTTAGAAAAGAGTTCCTTAGTCTATTAATTGAAAGCTACTAGTAGGTTTCAAGGATGTGCAGCATCATGTTAATATGTGAATCAGATATTCACCAACGGGGAGTATTGAATTACCTATGTATGCATACATTTTATAGATGACTTACTTATTGTTAGTAAAGAGTAGTGTCATTCGGGGACGAATCTTCCTAATGGGGGGATAATGTAACAACCCTAAAAATGGATATTTTAAGTAATGCTTAATGTGTCTAGAATGTCAACGATTAGACCGGGTCCACACGGATTAGTGCGCGTAGAACCACACCTCGGAACCCTTGCTACATCCAAGCCAACTAACTTGGGAATTAGTTGAGCTAGTAAAGGTTGGGTCCAACAATGTAGGACTCTTGAATACGAAAATTTACTCGAGGGAGTCTTTAACGGACTTAAAAAGAAGAAATCTTAGGTTTGGAGGGTCTAGGGGTAAAATGGTCATTTTCCAGGATAAGGGTAGTATCGTAATTACCCTAAATATATAATTAACTATTTATTTAATAAGGTGGAAAGGCATTTTGGGGAGAGAGGGCCGAAATTGGGCTCTTGAAGTGAAGTCTTGCTCCACCCGGGTTCGAACCTAAGTGGAAGCAATGAATTAAAATGTTTTTAATTTAAGTTATTAAATTAATGTAACTAATTTATATTTATTAGTTATTATATGATTTTAAAAGTAAATCATATTTTTAATAATTAAATAAAACCTTCTTTGACTAAGTCCTAAACTAGACTCCTAAGCCTAAGAAAACTCTTCTCTCCCATGCTCATCTCTCTCTCTCACGTCTCTATCACACTCCCTCACGTTTTAATCTGCCAAATAACATACAAAAACAATAGGTAAACCAAAGTTCTTCAAACTTTAAGAACTCACGACGAAAATTATAAACAAACAACTAATCGAAAATGTTAGGCAAAGAAAGGGTTTTCCCGTCAAGTATGTGTTGAAACTCTTGGATTTGTATGTGTGTTTGGAGGGGTTCTTTGTGAATCAAGTCGAGGTTTGAACGTCAAAAAGGTATGGGTTCTCTTCTCTCTTGGTCCCTTTCCCAAGAGACCCCTTAAGGTTAAGAATATTCATTCTGAAAACTAAGATTGTTCCCCGTTGCATATCCCTGTCACTATCTCTCGTTGAATCATAGGTTGGTTATGTTTGCTGGTAGAAACTAGGGATGAAATGTGTTTTCGTGATGATTATGAGTCTATATGTATGTTTGGAATTATGTGACTTGTGTTGATGTTTTCGAAAATGTAACTATGTGTGTATGTGTGTGTTGTCGTGGCTATTGTTCATGGTTTAGGACTTGAAATGGCATGATAGTTCTTTATATTTCATGTACACATGTTTATGTAAATGTGATGTTCATATGAGTTGAAATGTGGCTGATTTGAGGGACAATCTCTTGGATAAACGAATCCATGAAAACGCACCTAAAACGTTCTAAATGCACTACGAAATTCCCATAAGAACTAAGGTGTAATTTGATGAAAGGATGCAGAAAATTTAGAAGAAAATTTCCAGCTTCTATTGATGAATTTCGGTCGGCAAAAAGAGGGTTCAAAATGTTGAAAAACATGAATTAAAACAAGTGAGGTCACGGAGGATTAAACCTGTGACATCACCATGTTAAAAAGTCTAGAGCCGTCAATATGGTCTAGGCCCGTTGGGCCGGCCTGGCCTAACCCGGGATATAATAGGGTTGGGCTAAGATTTTTGGAGCCCATTTAAGAAAAGGGCTTTTTAGCCCGGCCTGAATAAGCCTGCTCATTTGGGGGGCTTGAGAAATATTGATAGGGCCGGCCCGTGGGCCAATAAAAATTAATTTAAAAATATAATATAATATTAAAATTTAAAAATAAAGAGAGTCCAAAATCAAAACAATTAGGTTAATATTTCTATTTAGATATTTATACTTTTAGTTGAAAAAAAAACTTAATAAATATTAAGGAAAATGCACAAGTACCCTCTAGACTATGACCAAAATTCCAGAGACACATCTTAACTAAACTAAGGTCCTATTACCCCTGAACTTTTTTTTTTTGTAATTTTGTACACCTTTTGTCTTATGTGGCACTCTATGTGACTCCACGCAATTGAGGCGCGTCAGAGATATTTGGATGCCACGTAAGCCAAAGAGGTACACAAAATTACAAAAAAAATTAAGTTCACGGGGGTAATACGACCTTAGTAAGGTGTGTCTTTGGAATTTCGGTCATAGTCTAGGGGGTACTTGTGCATTTTCCCTAAATATAATAATGATAATTTATTTGTGAATTTGATTAACAAGTAGTGACAAGGTCTCATTTGTTTCCATTAAAATTAAGACGTTTGAATTTGAATACACATTTAAATATTAATATGTGCATTAAGATCTAGATGTGTAAATCTGAATAAACATCTGAATATTAAAATATTGTCTCTGAATCTGAACACTAAATTATTGGGACAGTTTATTTTCAATATCTGAATGCACATATGAAATTAAACGTTATATCAATAAAATATTATAAAAACCTTGTTAGTAAAATAGTTTTTTTTCATATAAAATAATATTTTGAACATTTTTACCGTAACAAGGTAATATGATTTATCTTTTAAGAACTCAACATCAAGTTACATCATTAATATGACTATTTTTTGCACTCAAATACTTTGAGAATCTAATATAATGCAATTTAAAATAGTTTATATAGAGTAGTAAATATATAGTTTAGGAAAATTTTATTTTATTTTATTTTATTATAAAAAAATTTTATTGTTATCGATCAAATAACTAATACTTTCTTATTTTTTAAAACTGTGCTAAATATTATATCATGGGAGTGCTTATCAATTTAAATATATTGATAAATTTAGAAAGTAAAAGATGTATATTAAGTTAATATGCATAAAGGAAATTATAATGGCAAGCATGTAATTAATATTAATCAAATAAGAAAACAATTTTTATGAGTTGTCGTGATTTAGTTTAATTAAGATAGGAGTCTTATTTTTTAGTCTGAATAGTGTTAAGGGTGTGTTATAGATCTGATTCATTTAGATATATCCAGACCCATTAAGAGGCTTATAAGAAAATAAAACAAACGAACTTAATGATTTGAATCTGAATAATTAAGATTCAGTTCTTAAAAACAAACACACTTAATGAGGCAAATCTGAATGATTAAGATTCAAACCCCATTAAGTGCAAACAAATGAGGCCTAACATAATGTAATATTGTTTTGTCGATATTTATGATAATATTTCTAAATTATAATTTATAATTTAATTTAATCATTATGAAAAAAATATAATTTTTTAAAAAGTGGGCTGGCCCGGCAAGCCTGTAGCCCACGTACTTGTGGGCTGGGCCGACCATTTTCTGGCCCACACAAAAAATGGGCTAGCCCGGCCTGGCCCGTAAAATGTCAAAGCCTGTATGGGTTAGCCCGGATGGGGTGGGCTAGCCCATATTGACAGCTTTATTAAAAACCATGAAAATAAAGAAGTAAAAAAAAATGTGGTGAACGGGATTCGAACCATGGTATTGGCATGAAAATGTAACTTAAAAGAAAAAAATAATAAATGAGAGGAGTAGGATTCGAACCCACCACCTCTCATTCAGATATAAGGAAGAGTAAAAGAAAAAAATGTGAGGCGTGGGAATCGAACCCACGACCTCTAGGCAGTGAATGAGAGTAAAGAAAATGAAAGAAAAGAAATGTGAGGCGTGGGAATCGAACCCACGACCTCTAGGCAGTGAATTAGAATCAAAGAAAATGAAAGAAAAGAGATGTGAGGCTTGGGAATCGAACCCACGACCTCCTAGGCAGATTTATGGAGAAAAATTAATAGAAATAAAAGAGGGGATGTGGGGGTTCGAACCCACAACCCCTCGACCAAAGTAGAGAAATTTAAAGGCAATGAAAATAAAAAGTAAATGAGGTTGTGGAGATTTGATCCCATATCCTCTTAGTTCCATTAAGCGAAAATTGATGAGATAAATTAAGGGGAAAATAAAAATGAAGGCATTGGGGCTCGAACTTGGGTCCCCAAGCCGTATGGATCAAAACAAAATGAATAAAAAAAAATGTAAGTGTTGTTCAAGAGATTTGAAAACCGGGTTCCCTTGCTCAAATTCCGTATAGATGCATAAGTCATACGTGTGTTAAATCTTCAAGAATAATGTTGCCCATTTTTATCTAAATCGAGATCTTGGCATACATACAAGATGCATAAGTCTTGTACTACATAATCTTCGGAAAATATGAATCACTTAAACGAACTATGAATGAAGACTCATGGCTTGTATGTATAGACCCATAATTCTAGCATACATGTAAAAATAAGTGAACCTAAGATGTATGTAGTGAAATGATGTAACCCTAGAAGGGTTAAGTACGAGTGTAAAACACACTAAATTGCCAAGTGCATTGGCATACGATGAAATGATTATTATGTAATGAAATGATGAAACCCTAGAAGGGTTAAGTAAGAGTGTAAAACACACAAATGGCCAAGTGCATTGGCATATGATGAAATGAACATTCATGTAAAAAGGGGTGAATAATTATGACGAGCAAATGTGCTAATGTTGATGAATGTGGTGACAACATGATATGAGGCTAATGTAAAAGATGAGAGCAATCTCAAATGAGCCTAAGAAATGTTACCAAAATATACTCACCTATGAGAGTGTAAAGTTAATGAAGAGACCAGTCTCTATGAACACTCTAATGAAAGTATTAAGATTAACAGACTTAATACTAATGATGAGATGAGAAATCATCTATTGAGCTATGATGTCCTCATACTAGAAGCCAACTTCCATGACATATGATTTTAATGTAATGGAACTTTATACTGAGCACCGATAGACTAGCTATGAGCGGTGATGCCTTCTTTCAGGAAGCGCGGAGGTTCACATAACTCTCATGAGATGACACTGTCCGTCATGTATGGGTTTCCTTATATCTCCTAGTCTTCGAACCTATACTGCCAATATGGGGATCTGGCGGGGTTCAATTCCCATGTACGCTAGCATGTTTTGGGTCACTTTGGCCGGTGATTCCACCTCTTTTCGGTGTGGGGTTTCATGACACTGGATTTCAATGAATGAATGAGGCCAGCCTCAAATGATACACATAATGAAATGAATGATACCAAAGTTGTTAGGATAGGATAATCAAGAGGTGAGTTAGACTCAAGTAATAACATTAGGTCATTCTTGGTCATTGCACAACAAACCCGATGGAAGTCTTAAACTACATCCTAGGTATAACTGTTGTTTACACTGACCCATGAATGAAATGAAATGAAGTACATATGAATGAAAGAAGCAGACTCTGTGTTTGCTAAAGCAGACTCCCTAGTTGAGGTCCCATATGTTGAACCTTCATTTTGGAAAGTCTTAATGTCAAGTCCATGATTCCGAGATCTCATGGAATACGAATAAATGATATGAACAACGTTATGTGTTATATGAATTATGATATAAGATATGTGTACGTTGTTGTGTGCTGTGTGCAAAATGTTAAGTATGATGGTGCATGTTACTCTCATGGCATAACTTTCCTAATCCAAATTTGGAAAGCTCATAAAGTTTCCTAATCCAAATTTGGAAAGTTCACTCACTTTTTTAATCTCAATTTGGCAAGTCCACTGACTTGACCTGCTATAATAATGTTGCTAGGAAAGAGCTATTCTTACTCATGCATGTCTTTGGTGTATGCTTGCATATACCCATACTTAGTACAAGTGTGTACTAACCCTATACAACTCAAAAATTTTAGGTGCAGGCACAGGTGGACGCTAGAGCTACAGGATCAACGCTGCAGCTATCCGGACGTTGAGCATTCATCCGGACATGGTAGGACCTCATGCTTTCGAGGATGCTTGCCCATTTACATTCTAGCTTAGTTTTAGGATTGATCTAGTGGAGTATGTTCCACGTGTGTTTTTTTCCGTTTTTGTTCAGACATTGTATTGGTGTAATTTTGGCAAGTACATCTTTATCGTTATAATAAGCTGCTTCTTTCGTTTGATGATGTTAATGTTAGATGGTTGATGGTGAACAATTATATATATAATAGAATGGTTTGTAAGCATGTTAGGAAACAAGAAGTTTCAAATATTCCGCTAAAATTAACCTAGATGAAGTAAGAATGACGTATGTAGGCTTGTCTGCGACCTTTGAGAGGTCAACGTCGCCGGTCTCGTTTGGGGTTTAGATTCTAATCGTGACAATAGTGAAATGAAATATCCCTTTTAGCATGATTTGGTATTAAATGTGCATATGGTCTCATACTTAGTACAAGTGGTGTACTAACCACACTTCTTCCTTTTTCCCAACATTTTATTAGGATCGAATCCCCACACACACACTTGATGAATGAAAAACACAAGAACTCTCGAGACAGAGATGAGATATCTAGAGAGAGAAAGAGAGAAACCAATAGTTCGTGGTAACACCCCGTGGGTAAACTTCCACGGCGGTGAGATATATATTAATAATTTAGAGTACAAACAGTTACAGAAAATAAATGGAGAATTACAGTACAACCTAAAATTTGGGTGAACATTAATATATGACAGTACATCAAATATTAATCAGGCTCCACAAGTTAACAATTCTCCCACTTGGACACTGATTCAGTCATCCACAAAATACATTCTCAAAAAAAATCTCTTCATCATCAACATCTTTACCGCACCGCAACATCTGTAGCAACAACTACAGAAGACCAACCGAGGTTTTGAATAAACCCAGTTTCCCAAAATCAACACATTTCGTCAACATGTCTACCGGGTTCTTTGCACCCTCTATCTTCTCCAAGCACATATAACCATCCTCCACTGCCCTGCGAGTGAAATGGTACCGTCTTCTGATGTGCTTTGTCTTTGAATGATAGACTGATTTTTCACCAACTGTATGGCACTCTGGCTATCTAAGTAAAGAATCTTCTCGCTCTGCTTCTTGCCCTATTCCTCAAGATAATCTGCCAGCCATATCATCTCTTTCCCAGCTTCAGCTATTGCCACATACTCAGCTTCAGTAGATGAAAGAGAAACACACTTCTGAAGCTTGGACATCCAACTCACTGCTGTTCCACCTATGGTGTAAATGTACCCGGATGTACTCTTGCTC
>NC_028639.1:46314886-46317952 GCF_001406875.1 Solanum pennellii | reverse complement strand
TTCTTCTCAAGTGACCTCATCACATCATCCATGGCTTGCTCCCACTTGATCGAATCCTCCACCTGTAGGGCTTCATCAAAAAACTCTGGTTCCCCCCATCAGTCAGCAATAGATAGTGTAATGAAGGTGAATACCTATCTGGTGCCCTGATGGTTCTGGATGATCTCCTTAACACCTGCTCAGGTGTGACTTGCTCCACTTCAGATTCTTTAGTAGGAGTTGGTTAAGTATGTGCTTCAACATCTCTGGGGTTACTCTTCTCCAACTCAACCGTAACTCTCACTTGCTTTGTAATCTCTAGAACCTTCTACTCTCTGTCCTTCTACAGGACAGATTCATCAAATGTCACGTCACAATGTCTCAGGATCTTTCAGTTCTTGTCATCCCAAAACTTGTAACCAAACAAATCAGAACCATAGCCTATGAAGTAACACTTCACCGCCTTGGCATCAATCTTGTCTCTCTTTTCTGGATCGACATGAACATAAGCAATGCAACCAAAAGTCCTCAAGTGTGATTACTTGAGTTCTTTCCTGTCCACACCTCCTCTGGAATCTTGAATCCTAAAGGAACTGATGGTCCCCTGTTGATCAAGTATGCAGTTGTACTCACAACATCTGCCCAAAATGTTTTGGGCAGCCCACAATGTATCCTCATACTCCTTGCACGCTCATTCAATGTTTTATTCATCCTCTCAGCAATTCCATTTTGCCTTGCCTTACCAGGAACTGTTCTCATCAATCTGATTCCCTCAGCTTCACAGAGTGCCTTGAACTCTGATTTTTCATACTCTCATCCCTTATCAGACCTTAGGCATTTGATTTTCAAATCGGTCTGATTCTCAACTTCAGCTTTCCACTACTTGAAAGTTTTAAACACATCTGACTTATACTTCAAGAGGTAAACCCATACCTTCCTGCTGGAATAATCAATGAAGGTAACATAAAATCTGGATCCTCCAAGTGATGATACTGGAGATGGTCCCCAAACATCTGAATGGACCATTTCCAACCGCACTTTCTTTGGCTCTCTAGGAGTCTTTGTGAAGCTTGCTCTTTTCTATTTGCCCATAACACAACTCTCACAAAGACCCATATCAACATACTTCAGGCCCTCTAATTCTCTTTTTGCAACCAGCACCTTCATTCCTTTAGCACTCATGTGTCCAAGTCTGTTGTGCCACAGACATGAACCGGAAGCACCTTCAGCAACAGGGTCCATGTTAATACACCCTACAGTGGTGTACAAGGTTGAAGATTTGGTGCCACGATCTACTACCATAGCAACTTTCACAATCTTCCACGAACCTTTCCCAAACTCTGCTGCATATCCCGTGCTATTCAACTGACCAACAGAGATCAGATTTTTCTTGAGCCCAGGAATATATCTGACGTCCTCCACTGTCCACTGGTTTCCCGAGGGGGTCTTTATGCAAACATCCCCCTTTCCTTCAATCTCTAAAGCTTTATTGTCAGCAAGATACACCTTTCCAAAATCTCAAGATTTTGAAATTTTGGAATAACTTCTTTCTTGGAGAAGCATGGAAAGATGCACCAAAATCCAAAATCCATGATTCAACCAGGTTGTCAACACTAAGGATTAGAGCATCCCCAATGTCCTCTTCTGAATTTACAGAATCATTGTCATCTCCAGATTTCTGATTCTGTTTCTTCTTTGGCTTGGTACAGATCGTCCAAAAGTGCCTTTTTTCTCTACAGTTCCAACAAGTCACATTTGATCTGTTCGAAGATTTTCCTTGATTCTTTGATTTTGATCGACCACCTTGATTTTGGTCTTTCGTCTTACTTCTCCCCCTTCGGTCAACGCTGAGAGCACTGCCCGATGAATCTCCCACTTCTCGTTTGTGAATACTTTCGCTAAGAACAACATCACGGATTTCATCAAACTTCAGTTTCTCAGATCCACGGGAACTGCTAATTGCAGCAACAACAGTATCCCAAGACTCGGGCAGAGATGACATCAAAATCAACGCCTTAATTTCATCTTCTAAATTAATATCCACAAAACTTAGTTGACTCACAATCATATTGAACTCATTTATATTATCAGCAACGGATCCATTCTCAGACATCTGTAAATTGAACAATCTACGCATCAAATATACCTTGTTCATCGCCGATGGTTTTTCATACATGTTTGACAGTGCCTTTAACAGATCGGATGTAGTCTTCTCCTTCACGATTTTGAACGCCATGTTTCTTGACAAAGTCAACCTGATCAACCCTAGAGCCTGGCGATCCTTGAGCTTCCACTGCACCTCCGTCATGGATTCCGGGTTCACCCCGGTCAACGGTTCGTGAAGATCTTTCTGGTACAGATAATCTTCGATCTGCATCTTCCAAAAACTAAAATCGGATCCATCAAACTTCTCGATTCCAAGCTTTGAACTATCCATCTTCAGTGATCGTGTTGAATCTCCTTAGCTCTGATACCAGTTGTTAGGATCGAATCCACACACACACACACTTTTGATGAATGAAGAAAACAAGAAATTTCGAGAGAGAGAAAGAGAGAAACAAATAGTTTGTTGTAACACCTCGTGGGTAAACTTCCAAGGCGGTGAGGTATATATTAATAATTCAGAGTATAAACAGTTACAGAGAATAAATGGAGAATAAACAGCATAGCCTAAAATTAATCAGGCTCCACAACCTAACACATTTTACGTTCCGATCGTTGAAGGGCTTTTGGATACGACTTTGAAGAAGACCTGGAATTCTTAATCATTCAAGTTGGGTAGGTCCTCACTTTCTGAGGGCAATGCCACTATCAAGCCTATGATGTTGCTTTAGTATTTTTAAGACTCTTATGTTCTTTTCTTTTCATTTGGATACTAAACATTGTATGACCTATATGTGGTCTTATTGTATTAATATATAGGCTACGCCCAAATTGTTATACTCTTATTAGATGGTTATGAGATGAGATGACTATTTGAGACTATGTTATCTTCTATATATCTATGTGCAATAAAAGTAGAATACTAAGTAATCTTCATATACGAAGGGTTTATGTATACTCGATATATATATATATATATATAAA
>NC_028639.1:46307300-46314348 GCF_001406875.1 Solanum pennellii | reverse complement strand
AAAATCTATATATATATATATATATATATATATATATATATATTATGTGCATGTAGAGGTCTATGTAAACCTCAATGTAGAAGTAGTAAAATGTTTTAAATTTCCGCTAATTTTGACCTATGAATGAAATGATGTTAGCTAAAAGGTTAGTCTTAGTCCTCAAAGAGGACGACGATGCCGGTTACGTATAGGGGGTATTCCCGGATGTGACACTTGCTAGCTGGGTTTAGAGTTGAAAGGTTCTTGGTTCGACAAATGTTTTTGGATTCGGATTTGGGTTACTCTTTATTTTTTTAGTCTTAGCTATTTAGTGCACTTGTCGTCCTTTGATGCCTATTGAGTACCTTTTTTTGGTACCCATGTTACACTCTACATCTTTTTTGTTAAGCATATCTTAGTGCTACCTACAACATTCGTGTCATCTTTTGTAGCTTTTGGATATCGAAGAAGAGGGTGAGCACTTGGCGTTGTAGATCAGTATGTATCCTTTTGTACTTATGTTAACTAGTTTTTTGTCTTTGAGGTGGATTTTTGTGGTCCACTTTTAGGGATTGTATTTATTCATATTAGATATATTTGTCCTCGTGACTTCCAAGTTCTGGAAGGGATTACATTGTATTTAGTTTTTAGTTTGCTTTTGTTTCTATCTTTTCTTATTATCAGTATTATTTTTTTAGTTATTTCTACCCTTATACTGGTTATTTGTCATTTTTAGATATGGGTTGGCTTACCTACTAGTGTTTTATAGTAGGTGTCATCATATTCGGAAAGTAAGATCGTAATAAGTTGGCATCATGGCCCCAGTTTCACCGGTCTTACTTGTATAGAGCTACATAGTAGAATCATATGGATTTCAGTTTTCACTAGCCCGTTGAATTAATGAGATTCGAGACAGCCTTAAACTAATAATTTGGCCAGCATATAAATATTATGAATATTAGTATGTTATCTAACTGAAGCACTCTGAGAGTGTGTTTGGATTGACTTACTGTAAGTGATTTTAGCTTTTAAGTACCTTTTAATTTTTAGTTGTGTTAACTAAGACTGAATGTCCTAAAAAACTTTTTAAGAGTTTTTGGGGGAAATATCTTTCAACTATACTCTATGTTTAAACCACATCTTTGCACTATAATAATGAACAAAGAACCTCCCTCGATCATCTTTAAAACGGTAAGATTCATCTTTCAATTAGTATTTGTCAAAAAACTAACAGTAGATCAACCCACAAATTCCCCATTTGTTTGCTCCCTTCTTCTCTTAGCTAATAGTAGTAATAGACAATCCTAACTAAATCGAATGAGCTAGGAAGAGAGGTTTTCATTCTCAACTTCTCACAATGGTAGCCAGGATGTTCCCATAAAAAGTAAGCAAAATTTTTCGAGTAAACTATTTTTTGCCCTATGTAACTATAGTTCAGATAAGCAACAGAATATTATAAGAAAAACGGTATAATTTTCTCTTATTTCCTAGACAATGGGGGAATTCGAAATATGAAGGTAGTCTATTTATTTTATTTTTTTGTAAATTTTATAAACACTAGTTATTGTATTTTTAAATATATAAAAGTAACCTATTTAGTAATTATATAAAAATATATTATTATATTTTTAATTTATGTGACGCTTTTCACTTTTTATGATTCAACCTATGTGAACTTTTTATAAATATTTTACTATGTATTTTTCATAATATCAACATGACAAAAATTGCAACTTTAATATGTGAAACGCCACATGTTTTTCCACAGTTAATTCTAGCTTCATTTACATGAAAGGAAATGAATTTAACCGTTGGGTTTCTATCAAGAAAAAAATGAAGGGTGAATCTGGCCATTTTTAGGATAGTTACAAAATGTCTTCTGCGCACTATGGTAGTAAAAATATGTTACTTAAGTCTATATATCTATATAAAGTTGAATATAGACAATCTGATCTAGCATCTCTCTATGGATAGTGTTTTTTTTTTTTGGACATTTTATATTTGTTATGTATTTTTAATTTGTATTTTCAAAAAAAAAAATTGAAAGTATTTATGGCATACTACTTTTGCCCTTTATAACATCCATTATACTAATATACATTTAAGTAAAGGGAAAAGGGTCTGATATACCCCTCAACTTTGTCATTTGGAGCTGATACACCCCTTATTATAAAAGTGGCTCATATATACCCTTACCGTTATACAAACGGCTCACATATACCCCTGCCGTTACAAAATGGCTCACATTTACCCTTCATTTAACGAATTTTAAATATTTAGTTTTAAATCTATATTTATTACTTAATTTTTTAAAAAAAAATATTTAGTGGTATATATGATTCTTCTATAAAATTTCAAGGTATATTTTAATTTTTTTCATACATAAATTATTTTTTGACTTCTTTTATTACAATTATTTGAGTTTCTTATTCTTATTTTATTTTTTTCTTTCATTCTTTAGTTTAAAGAGAAAAAAATTAAACTATTTTTTTGTGTGTATTGTAATTTAATTTCATATTCGAAAAAAAATTTGGTCATCTACAATAAGTTTTACAAGAATATTAGTGAAACATAAATAAATTTGATTATCAAAATAATAATTATAAATTAGTCATTGAAACAAAAAAAAAGTCAAAAAAATATGTTTGACGAGGATTAAATTTACTCATATGGGATTATATTTTTTGGAAAAAAATAATAAAAATTTAGATTGAAATTATTATTTTTTCATTTCCGTTAGAGGAAAAGGGTATATGTGAGCCATTTGTTTACAAGTAGGGGTATATATGAGCCACTTTCATAACAAAGGGGTATATCAGCTCTAAATGACAAAGTTGAGGGGTATATCAGACCCTTTTTCCATAAGTAAATAAAAGATAAAAAAGTAAAAAAAAAACTATTTATTTTTATAACAGATTATACGTATTTAGACTATAAAATCAAAAAAAATTGATCATTTGACAAATAACAGCGAATTACTGTAGTTTGACTCTTCTTCTTTTGACAATGATGTTGAATATATAGTATCAACTTCCACCTCTAGAATGTCAATCAAACTGTGGATCATGTGATTTATTTGACGAAAGAGAGAGAGATAATATCTGATGATTGTTTTGAAAATATTAATGTAAAGAAAGAGATCATGTAATAAATGTTTCTTTTCAAAATGAAAGACTTTTAAAGAATGTTTATTCTTCCTACAAGGAGATATATATTGAGAGGGAAATCCATTTTAGTTGAGGATATATATAAGAATGGTGGTTAGTGTTTTAAAGGGTAAGAAGAATTATTTGGAAAGATTAGGTAACAAACATTTCTCTTCAAAATGAAAGACTTCTTTATGAAAGAATGATTATTCCTCCTACCAAGGGAATATATATTGAGAGAAAAAATCATTTTGGTTGAGAAATGTATAGGAAGGATGATTAGTGTTTCAAATGGTAAGAAGAATAATTTGGAGAAAGAATCAACCTGTTTATGAAATTCGCATTCAATTAGGGAGAGAATAAGAAAAAAAAAATTGTGATTTGAAAGGAGAGGAAATTAGATTATTTCAACTTTATTTTTCTTCTAATTTCTTTGTTCTTTAATTTTGTCTTGATTTTTTTATATCTTTAATTAGAGTTTTTTTCCTTATTTATCTTTACTAAAAATTTATATATATATTCTAAAAAAATAATTAGAAAAGATGATTATATTTAGTTTCTTTCATCATCAATGCTATTTATCTCATAATTAGTGTTATTTATATTATTTTCTTAAATTGATTTTTTTCTTTCATTTATTTATTTATTCAAGATGTTAGTTATTATCACTTTATAAGAATTATATGTGCATATTTACATAATTTGATTCCTTATTTTAAAATTTTCAGATAATTTCTTCTTCCAAAAATTTCTGTACATATGTAATAACAAAGCTAAAATAGAAAATGTGGGGTGACGCCTTTCTTAGCAATAGATACTTATTTATTCTTATCAATTTTTTCTGACATTTTTGTTATATTTTTCTTAAAATATTTGTTGCCTCGATTTGTATTTTTATTTTTTTTAGCATTTTTAAATTTTAAAAGATTGTAAATTTTATATTAAAAACTTATAAAATATTTAAGGTGATATATTTAACTCCTATCATTATCATTACTATTAATTTCGTTTACTTCTTTCCTTCTTCATCTCAATATGTTGTAGCAATGAAAAGAAAACTATCATTTAAAAAGAAAATAAAAGTTTTAAATTATAATTTTGTTCTGATTAAGGAATGCTATATCAATAACCACATTTAATACGTTAAATATTTAATTGAATAGTTGTAAATGAAAAAGAATCACCATTTAAGGAATCATCATTTAAAAAAAAAAATTGAATCATTTCTTCGTGTACTACACTGTAAATACAAACATCAAGAAAAAAACAGTGAAACGGAATATTTCGAATGATAAGCATTTTCAGTCTTCATGTCTAACTTTAAAATTAGGGAAAAAGGTCAAATATACCCCTAAATTATTCAAAAATGTTTAGATATGCCCTCGTTTAAAGTTTGGTCCATTTATAACCTCGTCGTCCAACTTTTGGTCTACAAATGCCCTTATGGCTGTTAGTTGGCCAACTCGAAATATCCAATCCATTTTACTTTTCCTTGAATGCTAAACGGATTTTTCACGTTATTTTTATGTATTATCACTTGACATTTATATTAAAGGAAAAAGGGTCAAATTTGCCCCTACACTATTCGAACGGTCTAGATATACCCCCGTTTAAGTTTGATTCATTTATACCCTCGCGTCCAACTTTTGGTCTACATATGCCCTTATGGGTGTTAGTTGGACAACTCAAAATATCCAACTCATTTTACTTTTCTTTAAATGCCAAAATAGATTTTCCACATCATTTATATATATTATCACTTGACATTTATAATAAAAGAGAAAGGGGTCACTTATGCCCTAACTATCCGACCTAATTTTAAAACACATATACGATCGTCTCTTAAATGGTTCAATTATGCCCCTAATTCGACTCATATATGTGTGAATTATTTTGTTAGTTACATCATCATTGCCTGCTGCAGCTTGCAATTGTGCCTGTAACGTTGTTGCGGTTAATTCCTCCGCTCTAGCCCTTGCCTGCCAGGTTTGCGCGTCCAGCTCTGCGTTGCGCCGAAACGTTTTTCAAACCTCGACTTCCTTTTCCTTCAATTGTCGTGCCATTGATTCCTCGTCGGTTCCAATCGGAGCACGATAGTGTTTGTCTTTTAAATGGTTCAATTATGCCTAATCCGGCCCATATAGGGTATTTAAAAAAAGGGGTCGACTTGTATAGATTATTTAAAAGACGGTTCGCATATGTGTTTTAAAATTAGGTCGGATAGTTAGGGGCATAAAAGACCCCTTTCTCTTTTAGTATAAATGTCAAGTGATAGTATATAAAAATGATGTGAAAAATCCATTTGGCATTTAAAGAAAATAAAAATGAGTTGGATATTTCGAGTTGACCAACTAACACCCATAAGGGCATATGTAGACCAAAAGTTGAAAGGCGAGGGTATAAATGGACCAAACTTTAAACGGGGTTATATCTAGACCTTTTTGAATAGTTTAGGGGCATATTTGATCATTTTCTCTTGAATATAAATGTCAAGTGAAAATACATAAAAATGACGTGGAAAATCCATTTGGCATTTAAATAAAAGTAAAATGAGTTGGATATTTCAAGTTGGCCAACTAACGTCCAAAAAGGCATATGTAGACCAAAAGTTGGACGGCGAGGGTATAACTGGACCAAACTTTAAACGGGGGATATATCTAAACCTTTTCAAATAGTTTAAGGACATATTTGACCCTTTTCCCTTAAAATTATAAATTTAAGTCATCGAAAAAATAAATATATGAAAAACGATGTGATATTTCGTAGAAGATAGAATTACTGTTTATCGGATTTCTCAAATTTTTGTATTCTTTTATCATACTAAATATAAATGTTTTATTATAATTACATTCAATATATCAAGCAATATGTAGTAAAATGAAATGAAATTTAATATTTCAGAAAATAAAGATTAAATAATAATTTTTATTAAGATTAAGAAAAGATAAAGATGTTATTTCAATATCTCAGAACCACGGTCAATACATTAAAAATTAATTGAATGGTTGTAAAACGAAAAGAAATCACCACTCAAGGAAAATAAATATTTGCAACACCATAATAATTAAGAAGAGAGTAAGATACTATATTAATATCCTAATTTGTAACTTTTGGGCTACTACTCAATTAAGAAAATGCATTTTTAATAGGGAAAATTGTATATAATAGCAAACTAAGAACCTAAATTAAATGGAATAGCTAGGGTTTGATTTAATTGTGCTCCATAGCAAACATTAGCTAAAATTTGCCAGCGTCTCTCTCCCAAAAATCTTGCTCGCCACTCTCCATTCTCGCTCGCCTCTCTCGCTTTATACACAGAAGTGTATAATTCTGTTTCTGTTTTGTATAAAGCGAGAAAAACATATATCTTCTTGCTATACACTTATAATTATGCAATATACATACATTTTAATTCGATTCAACTGTAGGCAAAGCAAATTATACAATTGCAGCGAAATAGGCCAGCGAATTATACAATTTAGGCCAGCGAATTATAGAATTGTATATGTATAGCGAATTATACAGTTTTATGTTTGCGATGGAGCGCAATTATGCAAACTTTGCTATACCATACAAATATGAATTTTTTATTTGCTATATGTGAAAGTTGTCCTTTTTAATAATATAAAAGTGTTATTTGTTTAATATTGTTTTCTCATTGTACTAATTCAATTCAATCAAGCCTAATTTTAAGATAAAACAAGTAATCTATTTTGATTGTTATTATTATATTTCAAAAAAAATCATAACTTATTTTTCTTGCCCTTGACTTTTTATTTCCGTACTTGTATTACTTTCTCTGTATTTTTCAATGATTTTGTTTATTTCGTTATACAATTTAATGTTTATTCTTAAACTCTTGGAGTACAAATTAAGGTGGAGGAGAATATTATAACTGATTCTTCTATTAAAAAAAAAAAAAA
>NC_028639.1:46253166-46307060 GCF_001406875.1 Solanum pennellii | reverse complement strand
TATATATATATATATAACAAAATTGAAAGGTGAAGTTTTTTTTTTAAAATGGATAGAAAATTCTATCAAGGTATTATTACATCTTTATTCAATATTTCTAATGTAAAATTTCACTTGCTGATGCATTTGTTTAATATTACATTGTTATTTCACATTATGAGATATTTCATAGACATTTAAGGAGAAAGGTACACCAAAATATATATTGTATATAAAAGGATCAACTTCACTAGAAATGAAAGAATTTGTTATTAGCAAATATATTTAACTTATTTGATAAAGAATATATGCTCCCTCAACTAATATATGTAAATTTGTCAAGCTTTAATTTTTTTTCACAATTTTCATATTAATAAAACAAAAAATAATATTACAATCATACAATAGAGTAAATATGAAATGAATCAAAAATATTAAACCTATAAAATCGTGCGAAGCGCGATCAAGTTCTCTAGTTTAGAGTATTTATGAGGGATATTTTTAGCCAAAACTCACTTTTTTTTACTTTAGAGCGTATTGACATTGCTTTTGGGAGGCCAGAACCACTTATTTTGAGAAAAAATATTGTTATTTAAAAAAACTAAGTGTTTGGCAAATCACCAAAAGTGCTTTTAAATGAAAGTAGAATCAGTTTTTCTGTTGTTGGAAAAATAAGAATCTCTACTTTTTCAAAAAAGCATAAACAAAAAATTATGTTTCTCAAGCCTAAATATCATTTTCATATATACATATTGACCAATTTATTTCTTATTAATTAATTAGCACATTTCATATGCTTTGTTAAATTTGATATAAGAATTTTATTTTTAAATTTTTATATAATAAAATTTAAATTTATTTTATGTTAATATATTATGCATAATTTTGTAACACCTCGGACTATGAAAAGGGCTAAACAGGGGTCCGTTGCAAGTCACCCATCCGTTTCAAGTTTTAAGTCAAATTTAAACAATAATATCTCTTAGTACATAAATAATTATGTGGCCCATGACTTATCAAATTAAAGGTCTTTGAGTTCTCTTTCTATTGCTGCCAAATTTGCTTGATTTTGAGCTCAGAGTAAAATGTTACGCCCGTTTTGGTGAAGCCTCTCTTTTAAGGGATAGTTTTGTCTTTTCTCATCCCTTATAAGCCTAGACGCATTTTTCTTCACCCAATTAAGGGTCTGATTAGTGTTAAACCATGTTTTTAGGTTCTTTAACATTTAGAGAAACTAGGGCAAGGTTCATATAAGAGAAAAACAAAACTAGGTTTCAAGCGTTCTTCAATTTTTTGTTTATTTCACCAAGAACCTTTGTTCTTTCCAGATATGTAAGGCTTCTCATAGTGTTGGACTTGTTCGTCCTCGCATCCTACATCTCGATTTAGTTAATAAATCGTGACATCTTAAAGACCCATTTGTAATTCTTGATATTGAATTCGATTTTAACAATTGAGGCTTTTTTTATTTTTTTGTTTTGTGAATATTATTGTGTTGTTCATGTTTAATATCACATGAACCCTATTTATTTGATAAAGTTTTGTTTCTAAAGGAATTGTATGAAATTTCTCATATATTTTTGTTATGTTTGAGAATCAAGAAGAGTCTAGGAGAAAATTTTCAATTCTGAACTAAGTTAAGATTCTAATTTAATCTTGAAAATTCATGGGGGTTCTAGGAAAGGGCATGGGCAGCGTGCCATGATAGCGCCAAGGTCAGACTTCTGAAGTTCAGGCCGTGGGGAGAAGCTCTAACAGTGCACCAAAGCTGACTTCTGATGTTTAGGGCCTGGCGCCCTGTGCCAATAGTATGCCGAGGTTTGCTGGGCCGATCGATTCATTTATTTGTTTCATAGGGAACATGTTTATTTAAGTTGTTCCCATGCTTCCTTTCCTTGTATTACCTCCTATACGCTCCATTTATTTACCTTTGAAAACGGCATATCTTAATCACCTGTCTTAATGCACATTCAATACTAAAATGAGTTTAAGAGAAAAATTTTAAGAGTTTTATTGAGTTATTGTTGGGAATCTTTTGTAACGAACAATGATCTTAAACTAATTTTATGAGAAATCAATGATTAGTGTTGGGAAGAGTTCCATTAATGATTGAGAAAGAATATAAGGGAACTAAATATTTTCAAATATACCACTTTTACATTGAAAAAGAGAAACATTAATTTTTAAAACGTGTGATCCAGACGTTGTACATCTCATAGCTCAAGTGATGGTTATCGATTTGAGAATCTCCCCAAATAAGAGTAAAGAATAACTAGTTGTATTTTTATATACATCCTTGAATTAGTATCTTTTATTTATGAAGCTTTAAACATTTCATCTTTTGTTATTGCTTTTGTATGGAGTTGAATTGAGGTGAGTATTATTTATGTGTTATCAGTTCAATTATCTATACATTTTGTTCTCTTTACATACTCATTCAATGCATAAACTGATGTCATTCCACATACATCTAATAATGATAAAGCTAAAGGTGTTTACGATCATCAACAGACGCTTCGTTGAGATTATCTGTTACTCCAGTTAGCTTTGGTGAGCCTCCTTGTATTCTGGAGAATTTTTCTTTTTCTTTCAGTTTAGCTCCTTTAAGGTGTTGTGGATTTTGTCCCAACATCCATGTTGACCTGTAGATGTTTCATAGATAGTTAGAGTTAAGGAGTCTCTCAACATTTTCCCTTGTGTTTGAGATATTTTAAGACTGTTTTGTAAAGTAGTATTATTATTGCAATTAAGTATTTTTCAGATTGTTTGAGTTAAGTATTTTCTTGATTTTGAATGTTCTAAATTCTATTTTATAAGCTTATTATTGCTTGAGTAAACCTTTCGCTAAGTAGTCAATCATGCCAAGTGTTTGCTTGGAGACTACAAATGGTTCTCGAGTGTCGGTCACGTCCAGGGTGTAGGCTCGGGGCGTGACATACTTTGCAGAATTAGAAAAAAGATAACAACAATATTTTTAGTAGATAAGAAAAAAAATAACAATTAAATATTTTTATCTCTCAAAAAAGATATAATATTGATTGAAAATTTAACATGTACATTTTAATTTAATAAAAACAAACATTTAATTATTTTTTTATAATAGAAATTTAAATTGTTTCATTCTATAAAATAATATTAATATCATAAGTACATTAGTAGTTGTCCCTTTTTGTAATTTGATGTTCAAAAATATTTTTTAGGAAAAATCAATTATACACAATTTACTTATGAAAGAAACTGTTCAAATGAATTAGTTAAACCCAAATTGTATTTTTTCTTTTAAAAAAAAAATACTTATTTTAAAAGTCATTTTTTAAAATTGCTTCTAAAAATAAGTTGTTTTTAGCAATACCAAAAAAAGGTAAAAGTCAAAAATAGATAGCTACCTACTTTTAACTTCTGACTTTTAACTTTGAAGTCACTTAAAAGAATTACCAAATTTTCTCTTCACTGTAGTTATAATCTAAGATGATCGAATTTTGTATGTGCAAATAGATATATGAATTTTCATTATCTATATTTGAGATTCAGGGATACAAATATGGATCTAAGAATTCGATTTAAAATAGAGTTATTTTTACAAATTATGAGAGATTATAGAAACTTACATCATAAATCTCACTTCTCAATAGTAGGAATAAATAAATATCATCGTGTATATATATATTTTTAATTTTAGATGATTAACTTTTATTCTTACAATTTAATTTAATATTATGATTAAAAATGTAATCATATTGTGTTAAATAAATAAATCAGTATGATTACTAAATTGATAATTATTATTTTATAATTACTCTAGTTTCAATTAGAAGATGATTTTTCAAGCAATAACGGAGTCAGAATCTTTAATAATAGGTTTCAAATTTTATAGAGTAGACACATAAAATAGTCAAAGGGGGTTCGACTTCTACAATATATACATAAAAAAAAAATAATTTAACCATATATAAATAATATAATTTTTCACCTGAAGAGGTTCATATGAACCCCATGGTATAAGGTGGCCCCACCCATGTTTCCAAGCAATAGTTTAAGTTTATTATTAACAAACTTGTTGTATTGTTGACTTATAAGAAGCAACATCATAATTGATAAGGCCTTTGTTTCAATTTATATGAATACAATATTCTTTTAGTCAATTAAAAAATGACATATTTTTATACTAAATAGCAATTTAATTTTAAAATATTCATTTTATTCTAAATGAGATGATTTATATTCACAAAAATTTCTATTATTTAGTTTAAATTACATATTCTTTTAAAAAATCATTTTTTCTTAATTTTTTTATCGAATCAAACTACCTTATATAAATTTTATGGAACAAAGGAGTACTAATTTTTTTTAATCAAACATTTAAAAGTAGCTGGAAATTCTCTTCTTCCGCCCACCATGATAAGGCTCGTAAGGGATCAGGCTCCTCTCCATTTCCCTTCCCTCCATTTTTTCCAAGTTCTTGCTTGGATGTGTGAAACATGAAAATAGATAAAAATCAATGCCTAAAATTTAATTGATTAGAATAAGATTCTAATTATGATTTAGATAATTAATATTTCATCAGAAAATAATAATACCATAATCATAAGTCATAACAATATAATATCTTGTCTATAAATATGTTATAAAAACTTTTCATTTTTCTAAAAATAAAAGTTCCTACGAGTAATTATATTCAGTTTGTTTTTAAAAATATAATAAAATTGAGTAAATCTTAGATAGCAACTTTGAACTTTCCCTTTGAAATTAGTTTACATATTAATCATATATTAGTAGAAAAATACTCGCTAGGAAAAAATTATTAGAAAAAGAGAAATGATTTTATAATATATTTATGGACAAAAACAAAAGATAATGCTAGTAAGAAAAAGATTTTTTTAAATAATATATTTATGACAAGATAATATATTGTTATGATTGTGGTATTGGTATTTTTTTTATGAAATATTAATTGTTTAAATCATAATTAAAATCTTATTTTTATTTAGTTGTATCTTAACCATTAGTTTTTTACCTATGTCATGTGTCTCACATCCAAGCAAGAACTTGGGAAAAATGGAGAAAAGAGAAATGAAGAGGAGCCGAATTCGCTCGTTAGTCCATAATCATCAATCTCCCTATTAAATTTCCTTTTAAAAGAGAAATCGGATCATAAATATTTACTACGAAATGAGCTAGAAGAGAGTTGAATCAATCTACAGTTAAACTTCTCTATAGCAACTTTGTTTGTGTAGAAATGTTTTGATGGTATGAAATATTGTTATATTGAAACATGTAAAATAGAGTTCATGGTTAAAAAATACACTTAAATACCTTTTTTCATGACTAATTTTTGATTCTAAATTATCTACATTTAATTGTCATGTGGCGTTTTTCAAATGTTAATTCGACTAATTTTCAAATGAAAACAGATTATATTAATTTGATATTTTAAATAAAAAATTTAGATCTTCAAAAGCTATAAGGAAAGGAATATAAATTGCATTTCTTTGCATATCAATATAATAAAAAAATACATCGTAAAATGTTAGTCAAAGTTCCTATTGTTTGATTCTAAAAGATGAAATCATAACAACTAAAAATGGACGGATGTATTATTCTTTCTACCTGCCTAAACTATAACTCCTTTTATATATATTTTTAAAAACACTTCAATGCTAAGTTGACCAAATAGTTGTTTCCAATGATAACATGTGGCGTGTGTAGGTCAAGTTAACGTTGAAGTGTATCCTAATACTATGAGAGTGATAGTTTATGAAGGTAAATGAAATAATGGATATATAGTCGAGGCATAAAAATTTACAAAGAAAATGATGCTTTAGGTGTTCTATTATTTGTTATTAATTCTATAGTATTTGTAGTGTGGGGTTAGAATTTGGGAAAAATATACAAGTTGGAGTCATTACGAAAAATATTTATCCGAATTGGATCCAACCCCATATATTTAGGAAAAATAACTTAAATACACAACTATAAGTTTTATATTCTCTAATTTTCCCTTCTTTTTTTAAATATTACATCATTCCTTTTTTTTTAAATTTTAGTGTAAGTTTATAGATACATTACATTCTCTCTCCTATAGTACACAATTACCCATTTTAATGCCTATTTATTCTCCATTAAAACACTCAACCTTTTAAATAAAAGACCTAATTTTGAAATTTTGAATTTCAAAATTCAAAAAATTTCAAATTTCAAAAATCAGGTTCTCCCGTTTTTCTTACTCCATCAAGTTTCACTTCCTTTTTTCCCATAATCATCTTCCTTCTTCTTAACCCAACATAATTTATTGGTTTCTTCTTTTTATTCTTAATCCATCATCTTTTTCTTCTTAATCTGTAATCGTCTTAACCCAGCATCTTTTTATTATTAATCCATCATCAGTTCGTCTTTTCTTCTCTTTTTTCTTTTTGTTAATTGTTCTATTACATTATAGTAATGGATCCGTTAATTAATAGAAGGATATATGATTCCGACGATGAAAATTGGAAAGAAAATAGGAAAAAGTTTTTGCATGATCCTATGAATCTTCAGAAGGATTCAAACAAAGACTCTGGCGAAACATCAAAATCAAAGGTTGTCAAAATACAACAAAAAAAGAAAAAAGAAGCAGCAAACATTGTTGTTAGGCCTACATTGTCTCGGGTTAGTATTTTGGTACTTAAAACTGTTGTTGAAATTAGTAAAAAATTTAAGGAATCTAGTATGCTTGCCGATACATTTGAATAAGTGTGTATAGTGTTTTAGAGGTGAATTGATACATGAATTTGTTGTGTATCATAATATTTTATATGTATCATGAAGTTTTGAAAATTGTTATAATGTATCATTCAATAAGTTTAGTAAATGCGTCATCAACTGTGCTTGATGATACATATAGAATCAGTGTGTACAGTGTTTAGTCAATTCACTGATACATGTAGTAGATATGTATCACATGTTTTGCATATAGTATGAATTTCTGAAAACTGATATCATGTATCAGTAAGGTATTAGTTGTTTAGTTGATGTACTGATACATGTTTTGAAAATTGTTATAATGTATCATTCACTAAGTTTAATAAATGCGTCATCAACTGTACTTGATGATACATATAGAATCAATGTGTATATTGTTTAGTTGATGTTATCGATACATGTATTAGATACGAATTGAATCTCCAACAATGATTCCGTCGATTTTGTAACTTTCATACTACAATTCGTTCACCCAAATTCCGGAATGTCTCATCAAAATCGAAGTATTCATCTTGAAAAATCCACTGTAACAACAATAAAATTACTGTAGTTCGAAATTTAACAGATTGTTCAAAAAAATTGTTTTCAAAATAGATGACATAATCTTTGTTTTTCAAAATTTGAAATTAATATCCAATTAAGTGCTGATTTTATGCTGATTAATGATATGTTACCGTAAATTTAGCTGTTTTATTAACAACATTAACTGTATCGTTTTTTCTCCTTTTTTTTCTCAACAGTTCAAAATTACCATGTATCATTTACCATGTATCACTAGAGTCTAAAGTATCACGGCTCAACAAATTTAAGGGATTTTTTGTAAATACTAAATTTGTCGGGACAAAATGAAATTATTGAATTACACTATGGGATTCCTTAAATTTTTACATATATTTATCTTGAATGGACCCGCTACTCAAACCTTTAACCAACTCAACCAATGTTTCTTCCTCTTTATACCATCGGAGATTATATATTTTTAGAGTTAGTTTATGGAGTTAAGTGTCATATATTTAATTACATGGTATTAGAGACCGATGTTTTCTACATTAGGATCTCAATCCATCCATGCTCGAGTTGATCATGTTCATGTGGGGTGTTAGAGTAAGTTAGTTAGACTCTCAACATGTACATTCATCAACTAGATGGAGGATGTCACACCTCTTTTATTTTTTTTTACAATTGTTGAGGATATGACGGGTTTTTAAAAAAAAATTGTTTTTTTTGTAGAGTCGCCACTTGAAATTGAGTTTTTTAGGTGTTCCAAGTCACCAGATAGTTCTTAATTTAAAATAAAAACTTTTTTTTTGTTTTGTTCTACGAAAAACAGAGATTGGGTAAGGAATTCTATTGACCGGAGGGAAGGTATGAGGCACCCCCTGAGTCCCGTGGTTCTAGCACGGTCGCTTTATTAACTTATATTTGGCTAAAATAATTTATTTATTTCATTTGGATAAAAGGGGGAAAAGTGTATTAATTACTATATTTTTAAAAAAACTGATTGACCTAAGATCGTAACCGCACACAAGACCCTTCTTTTTTAAAAAAGAATACACACCAAGGATCGTAACCGAACACATGATGATATTTGAAGTTTTATTTTTATTTTTTTTAAAAATACAATAATTAATTACTCAATTTTTTTTAAAAAATAATGATAAGAATGAATAAAAGAATGGTGCAACATATAAACCAAGAAATGATTAGTATTTATTTATTTATTGTTATTAAAAAAAAATTTCTAGCATTTATATTTATGATTTTACCAAAAGAAAAAAAAAATTAAGTGTTACTACTAGACAATGACAACAAAAGAAGAAAAACAAAAGAAAAAAAAACTTTTACAAAATTACAATTAAACACTCTTTTAAACTAATGATATACTAGTTTTAAATTCTTTTTTTAATTATATATATATATATATTGATAAAAATTTAAGAAATAACCAACTTGGAAACAAATTTTTTTTAAAATATAAAATGACTACCTTGACTTATTTGATAGAAGATTGCAAAATAACAAATTTTCTAATTGTTGGATTATTAAGTCAAGTTAGTCAAATTTGTATTTTTACTTTAATAATCCATTCAAAAACTTATTTAAGAGATTTTTTTTTTGAATAAAACCACATTTACTCTTCTTTTTTTTTTTGCAGAAATAACCAGATTTTATTTTTTTGCAGAGATAACCATATTTACATTTTTTGCAGAAATAACCAGATTTATTTTTTTGCAGAAATAACCAGATTTTATTTTTTTGCAGAAATAACCATATTTACATTTTTTTGCAGAAATAATCAGATTTACATTTTTCTTTTGTTGCAAAAATGACCAGATTAAACCCTTTTGCGAAAAATGACTAGTTTTACATTTTTTTATTTTTATTTTTCTTAAGTTCATTCCTCAAAGAAGAAAGTTACCGAAAACCTAAAAAATTTGCAATTGTTATATTTTATTTACTTACTTCTTTTTACTTAGTAAAGTTAAAATTTAAACTAAAAATGATTAATAATATGTATATACATCATAATAAACACAATCATATGAGAAACACTATAGAATAAACTAATAAAAATGTACAAACTAAGTAACATAAGGATAAACATAATTACACGAGAATCATAATAAGCTTAGCAAAAAATATCAACAATTTTTTTTTTTAAAAAAGCATAAAAATAACATAAATATTAATTCAAGATTACATTGAAATGTAAAAAGAAATACCTAGAGTTGATGACAAGCAAATATAGAAGCAAATTCAATTGAATTCCCAAGACAACCCAATAGAAATATCTTTTTTTTTTCTTTTTAAGAAGAAGAAATTTTTTAAGTTTTTTTTTTAATCTTTTTTCTCCTTCTTCCTCCTCCCCTCTTTTGGAAAAAGAAGGGGGTTTAAATAGGTGATCAACATTAAACCTCCACCTTTCTTGAAAACTTAAGAGCCAATGCATGCATTGGACTCTTTGTTTTCCCCAGGTGCCACCCAAGATGGCCAATGAAATTCTTTTTTTTTTAATTTTTGTTTTAAGAAAAATCAGATTAATTGAATAATTCATTTGCTCTTTTAGATGACCCATTTACTTTATTCATTAATTGAATATAGTTATATGGGTCATCAGAAAATAATAGGCCCAATGTCATTTAGATGGCCCATTTCTTTTATTCATTGTTTGAATAATAGTTAATGGGTCATCTGAAGAAAAAAAATCTAAAATAGGCCCAAATGTTGACCCATTTCATCAAGACCCAAACAAATTGACCCACTAACACAAAATCTAAACATCTAAACAATTTTAAAGATCAAACACAACAAAATAATGCAGAAAAAAAAGTAAAAAAAATAAAAAATAATAAACAGAAAAAACGAAATAAAATAAAAAATAATAATAATAATACTTCAACATCTCAACATACACTAATCCGACATCAAACGACTTATATGGTCAAACGAAAAAAGATAATGATGAATTTGGATAACGATTGAGAGGGGAAAAAGATTGAATAACTTCCGGGTAAATGAAGGTCGCCGGAAAACTTTGCCGGAAAATTTTTTGACGGATTTTGAACTTAAAATTTATATCAAATGATAGCCCTTGAAGAGCTCTACACATTTATGTAAAGGGTTTGAGATGGGAATGACCGAAACTTTATAAATCTAAGGAAAAAAGTAAAAATTCATATTTGGTTTTCCTTAGATCTACGGAGTTTGGCTATAGATATGGATGAAAGGTTTGTAGATTTAGGTAGAGGAGGGTGAAAGGAATAAAAAAAAAATTCTGGCCAAAAAAGGTGGTGGCCACCGGGCGGTGGTGGCGGTAGCGGTGGCCGGCCGGCGGCATGGTAGTAAGGGGAAGAAGAAAGAAAAAAAATCTAAAATAATAATAATAAAAAATGCTATTTTTTTGGAATTTTGTATTTTTGTTTGGGTCCAATAATAGCCCTTGGATCATAATATCATGAATGTTGAGATTCAATCTTGACCATTTTTATGGACCGGGTCAAGATCAATTGAGCCATCAGAATTGATCTAAATCAGCTCAATTTAAACAAAATTGGGTCATTTGAGCCAATAAAATAATAAAAACAAATACCAAAAATTCAAATAAAAAAATTCCTTACTAAAAATATTATAGGAGTAAAATAAACACGTCAGAAATTAGGTGTTCACAACATGCCCCTCTTTGCTTGGAAACATGAAGAGTTTTCAATCAAAGAAAGTGAACGAAGTGGCTAATTTTTGACTGTTTCAAACTCCGATGAAGCCATTTTGAAAAAGATGACCGAACCTTGCTACAGAGGTTGCCTACATATCCTTGATTAAAAGGAAATCAGATAAGTGTAGTTCGAGAAACTTTGATAGTCGAAACTATCAGAAAAGACGGCCAAAAGATTGCTTCATATTGCTTGTCATCATCTACTGCCTATAGTTACAAAGAAAAAAGTTAGAGAACTATGTCTCTCTACATTATAAATGTTACAAGATCCCTAATTGATGTATCTTCTTAGGATCTTGTCTAGATCTTTCACTTGCTCTGTGCATTATCTTTGAGATCGGTCTTCATGCTGTCTTGGCGGCTGGTGGATCATTCTTAAGTGCATGTTCTAACTTGAGTGGGTTGTTGAAACTCAAAAACTCAAGATCACAAAATGAAGAACCCATGAAGAATATGTTTCCTTTAGAAAAGAAGAAAACATATGAGAATCTTGAACTAGGAAGTATAACCCTAGAATGAATATGTTAAGTGAAGCGTGTTGCCCTGAGAGTTCCAAATAAGACGCATTGTCCTAAGATTGGATGTATCCCCAAAATGTGAATAGGGTGTGCATAACCTATGAATGTTGGCGCGTATTGCTCCAGACATGAATATGGTGCGTATTGCCCATGAATAAAGGATGTGTGCTTGTTGCACGAAATTGAGATTGGTGCATATTGCACGAAATTCAGACAGGGGCGTATTGCACATGAACAAAGGATGGTGCGTATTGCCCATGAATAAAGGATGTGTGCTTGTTGCACGAAATTGAGATTGGTGCATATTGCACGAAATTCAGACAGGGGCGTATTGCACATGAACAAAGGATGGTGCGTATTGCCCATGAATAAAGGATGTGTGCTTGTTGCACGAAATTGAGATTGGTGCATATTGCACGAAATTCAGACAGGGGCGTATTGCACATGAACAAAGGATGGTGCGTATTGCCCATGAATAAAGGATGTGTGCTTGTTGCACGAAATTGAGATTGGTGCATATTGCACGAAATTCAGACAGGGGCGTATTGCACATGAACAAAGGATGGTGCGTATTGCCCATGAATAAAGGATGTGTGCTTGTTGCACGAAATTGAGATTGGTGCATATTGCACGAAATTCAGACAGGGGCGTATTGCACATGAACAAAGGATGGTGCGTATTGCCCATGAATAAAGGATGTGTGCTTGTTGCACGAAATTGAGATTGGTGCATATTGCACGAAATTCAGACAGGGGCGTATTGCACATGAACAAAGGATGGTGCGTATTGCCCATGAATAAAGGATGTGTGCTTGTTGCACGAAATTGAGATTGGTGCATATTGCACGAAATTCAGACAGGGGCGTATTGCACATGAACAAAGGATGGTGCGTATTGCCCATGAATAAAGGATGTGTGCTTGTTGCACGAAATTGAGATTGGTGCATATTGCACGAAATTCAGACAGGGGCGTATTGCACATGAACAAAGGATGGTGCGTATTGCCCATGAATAAAGGATGTGTGCTTGTTGCACGAAATTGAGATTGGTGCATATTGCACGAAATTCAGACAGGGGCGTATTGCACATGAACAAAGGATGGTGCGTATTGCCCATGAATAAAGGATGTGTGCTTGTTGCACGAAATTGAGATTGGTGCATATTGCACGAAATTCAGACAGGGGCGTATTGCACATGAACAAAGGATGGTGCGTATTGCCCATGAATAAAGGATGTGTGCTTGTTGCACGAAATTGAGATTGGTGCATATTGCACGAAATTCAGACAGGGGCGTATTGCACATGAACAAAGGATGGTGCGTATTGCCCATGAATAAAGGATGTGTGCTTGTTGCACGAAATTGAGATTGGTGCATATTGCACGAAATTCAGACAGGGGCGTATTGCACATGAACAAAGGATGGTGCGTATTGCCCATGAATAAAGGATGTGTGCTTGTTGCACGAAATTGAGATTGGTGCATATTGCACGAAATTCAGACAGGGGCGTATTGCACATGAACAAAGGATGGTGCGTATTGCCCATGAATAAAGGATGTGTGCTTGTTGCACGAAATTGAGATTGGTGCATATTGCACGAAATTCAGACAGGGGCGTATTGCACATGAACAAAGGATGGTGCGTATTGCCCATGAATAAAGGATGTGTGCTTGTTGCACGAAATTGAGATTGGTGCATATTGCACGAAATTCAGACAGGGGCGTATTGCACATGAACAAAGGATGGTGCGTATTGCCCATGAATAAAGGATGTGTGCTTGTTGCACGAAATTGAGATTGGTGCATATTGCACGAAATTCAGACAGGGGCGTATTGCACATGAACAAAGGATGGTGCGTATTGCCCATGAATAAAGGATGTGTGCTTGTTGCACGAAATTGAGATTGGTGCATATTGCACGAAATTCAGACAGGGGCGTATTGCACATGAACAAAGGATGGTGCGTATTGCCCATGAATAAAGGATGTGTGCTTGTTGCACGAAATTGAGATTGGTGCATATTGCACGAAATTCAGACAGGGGCGTATTGCACATGAACAAAGGATGGTGCGTATTGCCCATGAATAAAGGATGTGTGCTTGTTGCACGAAATTGAGATTGGTGCATATTGCACGAAATTCAGACAGGGGCGTATTGCACATGAACAAAGGATGGTGCGTATTGCCCATGAATAAAGGATGTGTGATTGTTGCACGAATTTCAGATTGGTGCGTATTGCACGAAATTTAGACAGGTGTGTATTGCACATGAACAAAGAATGGTGCGTACTGCCCATGAATAAAGGACGTGTGCTTGTTGCACGGAATTCAGATTGGTGCGTATTACACGAAATTCAGACAGGTGCGTATTGCAAATGAACAAAGGATGGTGCGTATTGCACATGAACAAAGGATGGTGCGTATTGCCCATGAATAAAAGACGTGTGCTTGTTGCACGGAATTCAGATTGGTGCGTATTGCACGAAATTCAGACAGGTGCGTATTGCACATGAACAAAGGATGGTGCGTATTGCCCATGAATAAAAGACGTGTGCTTGTTGCACGGAATTCAGATTGGTGCGTATCGCACGAAATTCAGACAGGTGCGTATTGCACATGAACAAAGGATGGTGCGTATTGCCCATGAATAAAAGACGTGTGCTTGTTGCACGGAATTCAGATTGGTGCGTATCGCACGAAATTCAGACAGGTGCGTATTGCACATGAACAAAGGATGGTGCGTATTGCCCATGAATAAAAGACGTGTGCTTGTTGCACGGAATTCAGATTGGTGCGTATCGCACGAAATTCAGACAGGTGCGTATTGCACATGAACAAAGGATGGTGCGTATTGCCCATGAATAAAAGACGTGTGCTTGTTGCACGGAATTCAGATTGGTGCGTATCGCACGAAATTCAGACAGGTGCGTATTGCACATGAACAAAGGATGGTGCGTATTGCCCATGAATAAAAGACGTGTGCTTGTTGCACGGAATTCAGATTGGTGCGTATCGCACGAAATTCAGACAGGTGCGTATTGCACATGAACAAAGGATGGTGCGTATTGCCCATGAATAAAAGACGTGTGCTTGTTGCACGGAATTCAGATTGGTGCGTATCGCACGAAATTCAGACAGGTGCGTATTGCACATGAACAAAGGATGGTGCGTATTGCCCATGAATAAAAGACGTGTGCTTGTTGCACGGAATTCAGATTGGTGCGTATCGCACGAAATTCAGACAGGTGCGTATTGCACATGAACAAAGGATGGTGCGTATTGCCCATGAATAAAAGACGTGTGCTTGTTGCACGGAATTCAGATTGGTGCGTATCGCACGAAATTCAGACAGGTGCGTATTGCACATGAACAAAGGATGGTGCGTATTGCCCATGAATAAAAGACGTGTGCTTGTTGCACGGAATTCAGATTGGTGCGTATCGCACGAAATTCAGACAGGTGCGTATTGCACATGAACAAAGGATGGTGCGTATTGCCCATGAATAAAAGACGTGTGCTTGTTGCACGGAATTCAGATTGGTGCGTATCGCACGAAATTCAGACAGGTGCGTATTGCACATGAACAAAGGATGGTGCGTATTGCCCATGAATAAAAGACGTGTGCTTGTTGCACGGAATTCAGATTGGTGCGTATCGCACGAAATTCAGACAGGTGCGTATTGCACATGAACAAAGGATGGTGCGTATTGCCCATGAATAAAAGACGTGTGCTTGTTGCACGGAATTCAGATTGGTGCGTATCGCACGAAATTCAGACAGGTGCGTATTGCACATGAACAAAGGATGGTGCGTATTGCCCATGAATAAAAGACGTGTGCTTGTTGCACGGAATTCAGATTGGTGCGTATCGCACGAAATTCAGACAGGTGCGTATTGCACATGAACAAAGGATGGTGCGTATTGCCCATGAATAAAAGACGTGTGCTTGTTGCACGGAATTCAGATTGGTGCGTATCGCACGAAATTCAGACAGGTGCGTATTGCACATGAACAAAGGATGGTGCGTATTGCCCATGAATAAAAGACGTGTGCTTGTTGCACGGAATTCAGATTGGTGCGTATCGCACGAAATTCAGACAGGTGCGTATTGCACATGAACAAAGGATGGTGCGTATTGCCCATGAATAAAAGACGTGTGCTTGTTGCACGGAATTCAGATTGGTGCGTATCGCACGAAATTCAGACAGGTGCGTATTGCACATGAACAAAGGATGGTGCGTATTGCCCATGAATAAAAGACGTGTGCTTGTTGCACGGAATTCAGATTGGTGCGTATCGCACGAAATTCAGACAGGTGCGTATTGCACATGAACAAAGGATGGTGCGTATTGCCCATGAATAAAAGACGTGTGCTTGTTGCACGGAATTCAGATTGGTGCGTATCGCACGAAATTCAGACAGGTGCGTATTGCACATGAACAAAGGATGGTGCGTATTGCCCATGAATAAAGGACGTGTGCTTGTTGCACGGAATTCAGATTGGTCTGTATTGCACGAAATTCAGACAGGTGTGTATTGCACATGAACAAAGGATGGTGCGTATTGCCCATGAATAAAAAAAATTTGTGCTTGTTGCACGGAATTCAGATTGGTGCGTATTGCACGAAATTCTCGCATTGATAGGCAAAATGCGAGTAGAAATGAGATGAAACACCAAACATTTGAAGACTTTGGAGATCTTTCTTTTTGTGATGTTTCCTTTTTGACTTGTAACCCTGCATTTTTTTCTGTGTTGAGCAAATGAAAGAGAAAATTGTTAGTTTAAAATGGTGGTTGGTTTGTGGCCTTGGTTCTCCAACGACTTGACCATACTCACGATCAATTTCTCCAACTCTACTACAACCCCTTGTTTAAACAACCTTTGAAGCTCCCTCTTTGTTAACCAGGGGCCTTGATCTTTTGGTACTACCAAATATCATGGTGCGAGTGATGTCCCAAAGAATGATGACCTTCATGAATTTTCAGTGAAGATCTGAGGTGTTTTTAGTCCTTGGTCAATGGCTTGTCAACTCAGATACTCAGCTTTACTTTTGGGAACCCGTAGTAAGCTTTGCACTCTTTACTTTATTTTGTCAAGAGATTATATCACAAAGAGAATAAATAAAAAAATAAAAAAATTAAAAAATAAAAATATCAACTTAAGAGTAGGAAAGATTGGATCAAGAAGACTATAAACTTAATGAAGGATATTCCTTTAAAAATGAGAAAGAGAACTTATCTGGAGGCATATGTCGACTTTGATTGAACCATGACATGCACTTGGACTTGCACCCTGATCCGTTTGAGTTTTTTTTTTTTAGTTCTCAAAATCTGAGTCATCGTCAATTGATCTATGTACCCTTTATGCAGAGGTGTCCAGAAATGATCATCTTTGCAGATTTCATTCATGATGTTCTCTCCCTTTATCTTAAGGTGCCCGTAGGATTTTCACCTATAAGATTTTATAATTATTTTTTCCGTCTTATGATGCCAATGAAGGTTTCACCGATAAGACTCTATCTCTCTCTTTTTTTTTTGTACTTACTTACTTATGATACCGCCAAGGGTTTTCACTCATAAGTTTTTTTTTTCGATGTTGCCTTTGATGATTAATATCATTTTCAGATTTGACCAAAAAGTCGGTTGCCAGAATAAACAGAATTACAATCTGACATTATTCTATATAAAAAAAAACTAAAACAATGCCCTAGTTTTCTGTAAATACTGGAAAACTGATTTTTTTTGATATAACCGAACCCCTAAAGGGTTGCCTACGTATCCTTTCGGAATCAGGTCAAACGTAGTTCAGAATTTTCAATGAGAGATTCTCTTTTTTTTTGAGGAGGTGCCTCCGTTCTTTCAACCCCAAACTTGTCGCAGAACCTTAGAATGCATTAGATGTAGTATCTTTTGACTGAATCTGCATTAACAATTATGCCCGTGGTTTTTCCTTCCACATCAGTAAGGTGCAGGGCTCCTTTGTACAATACTTCCTTGATAAGATATGGACCTTGCCAATTTTGGGCAAAATTTTGGTGCGGGAGAACGCGCTTTAAGACCAGTTGACCTACTTCAAAGTGTCTTGGGTGCACCTTTTTGTTGTATGCACGAGCCATCCTTTGCTGATAAAGCTGACCAAAACAGACAGCCGTCAATCGTTTCTCGTCTATTAATGCGAGTTGCTCTAGTCGGGTTTTGACCCATTCAGTATCTTCAATTTCTGCCTCGACAATAATTCGAAGAGATGGAATTTCGACTTCTGCCGGAATCACAGCCTCAGTTCCATACACCAGCAAATAAGGAGTTGCACCAATCGAGGTACGCACTGTTGTGCGATATCCTAAAAGTGCAAAAGGCAGTTTCTCATGCCATTGTCTAGTGCCTTGAACCATCCTTCTGAGAATCTTTTTGATATTCTTGTTGACTGCCTCTACAGCTCCGTTGGCTTTTGGTCGGTATGGAGTAGAATTGTGGTGTATAATTTTGAACTGCTCGCATACCTCCTTCATCAGATTACTATTGAGGTTTGCAGCATTATCTGTGATGATAGCTCTTGGGATACCAAATCGACAAATAATGTTTGAATGAACAAAATCCACGACCGCCTTCTTAGTGACTTCTTTGAAAGTTATCGCCTCCACCCATTTGGTGAAGTAATCAATTGCAACCAAAATGAATCGATGTCCATTAGAGGCTTTTGACTCGATTGGTCCGATTACATTCATTCCCCATGCAACAAAGGGCCAAGGAGCAGCCATGGGGTGCAACTCTGAATGAGGTGAATGAATGAGATCTCCATGGATTTGACATTGATGACATTTTTTCACAAAGTGAAAGCAATCTCTTTCCATGGTAAGCCAATAATACCCCGCCCGGAGTATCTTTTTTGCAAGGACATATCCGTTCATGTGTGGTCCACATACCCCAGCGTGCACTTCATTCATAATTTTCTCGGCTTCTTCAGCATCCAAACATCTCAATAAATTCAAATCCGGAGTTTGTTTATACAAAACATCCCCGCTCAAAAAGAAACCATTAGCCAGACGTCTAATAGTTCTTTTTTGGCTTTTGTTGGCATGTTCGAGGCATCTCCCTGTCTTCAGAAAATTCTTGATGTCTGAGTACCATGGCTCACCATCAGGTTCTGCTTCCACTGTATTACAATAGCCATGTTGGTCCCGAACTTGAATCTCTAATGGGGTGATGTAAGTGTGTCAAGGATAGGGAAGCATTGAGGCCAAAGTAGCCAAGGCATCGGCCAAATAATCACGAAACCTGGGAATGTATCTAAACTCGATGTACCTGAACCTTTTGCTAAGATCTTCCACACATTGTCTATATGGAAGGAGCTTGAGGTCTCGAGTTTTCCATTCGCCTTGAGCTTGTCGGATAAGCAAATCAGAATCTCCCAACACAATTAATTCTTGCACACCCAAATCTATTGCCATATTTAGACCCATGATGCAAGCTTCATACTCAGTCGTGTTATTTGTACAAAAGAAGCGAAGTCGAGCTGTTGCAGGGTAATGTTGCCCTGTGGGCGATATTAAAATTGCCCCAATCCCTGTGCCTTTTGTGTTGGTTGCTCCATCAAAGTACAATTGCCAGGCTTGATTTCCATTTGAACCTACTTCCTCAATTGAGTTAATCTCTTCATCTGGAAAATATGTATCCAATGGTTCGTAATCACCATCGACTGGGTTCTCTGCCAAGTGGTCTGCCAAAGCTTGGGCTTTCATTGCAGTGCGAGTGACATATATAATGTCAAATTCAGTGAGCAAAATTTGCCATTTCGCGAGTCTGCCAGTTGGCATTGTCTTCTGAAAGATGTACTTTCAAGGATCCATCCTTGATATGAGGTAAGTTGTGTAGGACAATAAGTAATGCCTTAACTTTTGAGCTACCCAAGTTAGGGTGCAACACGTCCTTTCCAAAAGGGTGTACTTGACCTCATAACTAGTGAATTTCTTGCTCAAGTAGTAGATATCCTGCTCTTTCCTTCCTGTAGCATCATGTTGACCGAGAATACACCCAAAGGAATTATCTGTTACTGAAAGATATAGAAAGAGAGGCCTGTCAGGTTCAGGCGGTACCAACACGGGAGGGTTGGACAAATACTCCTTGATTTTTTCAAAAGCTCATTGACAATCTTCTGTCCATCTGACAGCAGCATCCTTCTTCAAAAGTTTGAAAATGGGCTCACATGTGGTTGTGAGTTGAGCAATAAACCTGCTGATGTAGTTCAACCTCCCAAGTAGACTCATGACTTCGGTTTTATTTTTCGGGGATGGCAAATCTCGAATGGCTTTTGTTTTGGAGGGATCCAATTCGATTCCCCTTCTACTGACAATAAAACCCAGAAGTTTTCCAAATGGAACTCCGAATGCAGATTTTGCTGGATTAAGCTTGAGGTCATATCTTCGCACTCTTTCTAAGAATTTTCTCAGATCTTGCACATGATCAACTTGTGTTTTAGACTTGATGATTACGTTGTCGACGTATACTTCAATTTCTGTATGCATCATATCATGGAACATGGTGGTCATAGCCCTCATGTAAGTCGCCCCAGCATTTTTAAGACCAAATGGCATGACCCTGTAGCAATAAGTTCCCCATGGAGTGGTGAAAGCCGTTTTCTGAGCGTCCTCTTCATCCATCAAGATTTGATGATACCCCGCATAACAGTCCACAAAAGATTGCATCTCGTGTTTTGCACAGTTATCAACTAGGATGTGGATATTTGGCAATGGAAAGTTGTCTAATGGACTAACCTTGTTCAAATCCCGATAGTCAACACAAACTCTTGTCTTTCCATCCTTTTTCGGCACAGGAACAACATTTGCCAACCAAGTAGTATAACAAATAACTTGGATCACCTTTGCATTCAATTGTTTCATTATTTCTTCCTTGATTTTTCACTCACGTCCGGTTTGAATTTCCTTCTTTTCTGTTGGACGGGTGGAAAATCAGGATAAACGGGCAACTTATGAACCACTAAATCAACACTCAAGCCTGGCATGTCATCATAAGACCAAGCAAAATACATCTTTGTATTCAAACAAAAGTTGTATTATTGCCTCTCTAATTTCCTGATTGATATGTAAGCTTATTTTTATTTCCTTAACATCCTCGGAACTTCCCAAATTGATTGTCTCAGTTTCACTAAGATTAGGCTTCGGTTTGTGCTCAAACTGTTCCAGTTCCCTATTAATTTCCCTAAAAGCCTCTTCTTCATCATATTCCACCTCTTGACTTGGTGATTCAAGAATAAACAACTCTTTGAAATAAGGGAGTGAATTCCGCATGCATGTCATGTTATCAAAGCCGTCATTTACAGAACTGAAAAATAGAAAATAAGAATTAAGGGAGGAAAAAAAAACAAAATTTACTACGAAACTGAAATTTCATTTCATTGACATCAAAAAGGGACAGAAGGGTTGACAATAACAAAATACTTTTAACTATTCAGACCACAACCCTGAGAACAACAAAATACAAAGAGTAGCGAAACAAACTACCACGACTCCTTCCTTATGGGGAAAAGAGTGGCTTCCCAATTGCTTAACTCAACACCTGAGCCCACGAGCTGCATATTGGCATGACTTGTGCCTTCACCAACTTGGACCATATTTACTTCACAAAACAACTGACTGAGATCCTCAATAATTTCTTCAATGTCTTCAAGAGTGAATGAATCTTTCAATTCTGGACCCTGAGGTTTGATAAAAGAATGAGAAATATGGGGAATCGGTTGTGGCAACGACCAATCAATCATTTTGCGGTTCTTAGCTTTATCTCCATTTCTCTTGCTTTGTTTGTATCCGAGGCCAGAGGTGCCTTGGTTTCCTAAAAGAGTAATGGGATCCACGATTCCTTTTGCGAATATACTCCCAAACCTTTACCGGGTTGATAACCATATTTGAGCATCGTCGTTGCTACTATTGAAGCGGAAGAAGAGATACATGATTGGATGATAAATTCTCCTTCTTTAAAGCGATCGACTGATACAACCTCAAAAGACTGGTAAACAACAGAATCACATCCTTCCTTTGCCTCAATGTATGGGACGGATGGATCTCTGTAAATAGGTGAATCATCTTCCCCATGAACAGTGATTTCCTGATTGTTGTATTCAAACTTGACAACTTGATGTAGAGTTGATGGGACAGCTCGAGCCATGTGGATCCATGGCCTTCCTAGTAGAAAATTATAAGATGTTTCCATATCCATTACTTGGAACACAATCGTAAAGACTACTGGCCCAATTGTCATGTTTAACTTGATTTCACCAATGGTATCCCTCCTTGAGCCATCATAAGCTCGCACAAATACATTACTGGGGCGAATTCTGTCAGTGTTAACTTTCAAGCTTTGCAGCGTAGAAAGAGGACATATGTCTACCCCTGACCCTCCATCTATCATGACCCTCTTTACATAGTAACCTTCACATGTCACTATAAAATGCAAAGCTTTGTTGTGTCCAGCTCCCTCCTTGGGCAACTCATCATTAGTGAAAGTGATGGCGTTTGACTCGAAGACGCGCCTGGTCATATTCTCCAACTGATTTACTGTGGTCTCTTTTGGCACATGTGCTTCATTCAAAACCTTATTCAACACAAGACGATGTTCTTCTGAGTGCAAAAGTAGAGACAACAGTGAAATCCGTGCAGGGGTCTTCTTCAATTGTTCCACAACAGAGTAATCTGGAACCTTAAGCTTTTTTAAAAATTCTACATTTTCTTCTTCAGTAACTGTTTTCTTTAGTGGTACTTGGATATTTTTAGTCATCTTGCCTTTCCTTAATTCTTCTGGATAATAACATCTTCCAGAGTGTGTGAAACCTCCCGCTTCATCAACTTCTTCGACAATCTCCTTTCCTTGATAAACCACTGCGATTTTGTTATAGTTCCAAGGGACAGCCTTTGAATCCATTACTGGAAGCTGTTGAACGGGCTTAACAAAAATAGGCTCTTTCAACTTGGTCAAACCACTTTGATCATGTTGTGTTAATGAAAAGCCTTTTGATACATACAACTCTGGCATAGCTGCTCAAACTTCAATCCCCTTTGAAACCCCCGGGACGCACAAGACTTTGGTGTTAAGATTGACACCTTCCGCACTCAGAGATGCAACTGGTTCTAAACTCTTCATTGTCTTGTCTTCTTCTCCGATCTTCCTAAATAACTTTCCCATTTTGCTGAGGAGTTTGTACTCTTGATCATCACAAACCATACCCACTAAGTTGTTTTCAGCTGGAAGTGGGTTATTGGTCACATTGGGAGTGTTTTGATCATCTGTCACAACAACAACTCCATGCTCGATCAGCTTCTCTATTGCTCCCTTGAAGGTCCAACAATTATCAGTGTTGTGTCCTCGGGCTCCTGAATGGTATTCACATCTTTCATTCGCTTGGAAACCTGGAGCATTTGGATTCAAACGATGTGGTGGGATACACTCAATCACTCCTATCTTTCTTAACTTTTGAAACAAGCTGGAGTACGACTCTCCCAATGGAGTGAATTTCTTTTTCTGTGCTTGATCTTGAGCATAATTCCGCATAAGAGGAGAATTGTAAGGGACCTGATAGGGTGGCCGTTGTGGGCGAAAGTTTCCTTGAGATGGGGCCCGAAAATGTGGGCGATTGGGAGGATGCACATATGACTGAGCATTTAAGACCGTGTACGGAGATGGAGATACTGGATATTGAGGAGCATAAGGGTAGTAATGCTGAGGATAGCTAAGTTGTCCCTGAACTGATGTGTAAGGACAATTAGACTTTCTCTGAGCTCCTCATGACCCTGATGCTAGTGAAATAACTTCCTCTTTCCTTTTACGATTTCCAAAACTTGTTGAACCACCTTGAATGTCCTGTGTGGTAGCTTTGATTGCTGCCTGGCTCATGATCCTTCCTGTTTTGAGACCACTATCGACCATTTCCCCAATTTTGATTGCTGTGTGAAATGATCTTCCTATTGCGGCTGTGAGGTGGTGGAAGTAGTCAGGATTTTGAGCCTCTATAAAGATATCAACCAATTCTTGCTCATTTAATGGGGTCTTGACTCGGGCTGCTTGTTCCCTCCATTTGATAGCATATTCTCTGAAGCTTTCACTTGGTTTTTTTCTTGTATTGGAGAGTGTATTACGATCTGGCATAATGTCGACATTGTACTGAAATTGTCTAACAAAATCTTGAGCCATATCATCCCATATGTGCTAGTGGGAAATCTCTTGGTCTATAAACCATTCCGAGGCAACACCAGTCAGACTCTCACCAAAATAAGCCATGAGCAATTCTTCTTTACCCCTGCACCCCGAAGTTGATTACAGTATCTCTTAAGGTGGGCTATGGGATCACCGTGTCCATCATACTTATCAAACTTAGGGGTTTTGAACCCAGGTGGCAGGTGGACATTTGGGAACATACACAAGTCTTTGAATGCGACATTTTTGTGCCCTCCCAACCCTTGCATGCTCTTCATGTGTTGCTCGATGCTTTTCATTTTTTTCAACATTTCTTCTTGCTCTGAGCCTGGAGTGGGCCTCTCAAAATCAATGGGGGAGCCGAATTGAACAGAGTTAGGGCCCCCAAATGCTATCCCAGAAGTATAGTACTGCTCCGGATGAGTGGTGAACTGTCCGTCTTGAGCTTCTCTTTGCGTCACAGTCGGTTGTGGCAGTGTATAGACCGGTGCAGCTGTTGTGACAGTGGGAGTATTCCTGAATGGCATGCCTTGAGGACGTGTTGTTGATGTCCCGGCCCCACAATTATCAAATGAACCATACCCTAGAGGGAAGAAAGGTTCTGATATTGGGACCTGAGATGATGAAGAGCGGATACTAGTGATTTCAGGAAAACCAGGAATAGACGTTGGTGGTTCTTGTCCATTGGCCCAGGCTTGCCACTATTGTGCCATAATATGTCTCAACGTCCGATTTTCTTCAACAGTGACTGTCTCTCTTGTTGTTGAATCAATTGGAGTATCCGCTGGATTCACCATAGTTTCAGTATTGGTTGTCATTGACGCTCTTACCTTAGACCTGGTAAAGTACGGGTGCTCTGCCAGTTTACCACAAACCTAACCACCGAAAGCTAACTAGAGTTGATGTGAAATGAACAAACTTGTTAGGGGTTAGACAATTTTATAAATCAATCACACACTTATTAATCACATAGTAACATGGGTTCAGAAGGCCATTGTTTCATCCCATCTTTGCTTTGCTTATTGTCCTTTTTCTTTTTTTGGAAAAAAGAAAAAGTTTTGAAAAATAAATTCTGATCGGACACTTTGGAGGTTGCCTACGTATCATGTTACTGCATGAATCAGATCATTACGTAGTTCAAAAATTTAGACAACTCAAAAAGATTAATTTGGAATTCATTCACCAAAACTTCAAGAAAACAACAAAATCAAAAGGTTTAAACACAACCTGGATCAACATAATATCCTTAAACACCAAATTTTAAACTGAAAACCAAGTCTTTCAACAAACAAAATGAAACGAACAAAAACAACTAAAACTTCTCTTCAATCTTCATCACTTTCTTGGGGCTTTCTTTTTCCTCCCAGTGTCTCATACAAATTCAGCAACACCTTCGGCAGATGGGGAACAATGGTCCATGCTTGCTCAGCCACTTCTTGATCATTCATACGGCGCTGATTTTTAATAACATAGGAGGTTTGCTCTGCCAGTTGATGAACATGAAGTCTAGACCTTCCCATGTTTCGATGACAGTCATTTAACAAAGCCTGATGATCACCCAAATTATTTCTTAAGAGGGCCTCTCGCCCTTCTGCGGCTTCAAGTTGATGGCGAAGTTTTGCTCTCTCGATGATCAATTGTCTTTGCCCCTCTTCGATATCAACATAGTGACTGATTTTTCTCTTACATTCTTCTAACTGATGCATCAACATGATCTTTCTTTCTCGAATTTTTCCTTATGGCGCTTAAGTTCTCCCTTTTGATAGTGCACGACCTCTTCGATTGCCACTAAGTCCCTCTTCAATCGAGAGATCTCAAAACTCTGCTCCTTTTTATATTTCGTGCCAAGTGGATTCTACTATGCAATTCTTCCTCCAATCTGGCCAATCTTCCCTCTGCATGCTTCAATTCTCCTTCCATATCTTCCAACTCTAACTTGTGATTTTTTCCTCTTTGGACCTGTACTTCTTGCCGTCCAATGGTTGCTTTGGCCTTCTCCAACTCTTTTTTCAAATGTCTTATAATATGTTGATCTCTTCTTTTTCTGCTGGATCCTTCGGGAGTGTCACCAAACATCATTGGATCACGAAACCACGACAGGTACCCAGGAACCACCTTTCCTTTATCTTTCTCCACAACCATTTCACTTAGCTCAGAAATAATACTCCCGTACCAAATCTTCATAATCTCCTCTCTATTAATGGCAAAACCTGGTGGAGTGTCATATGCAAACCTACTCATATCATCATTGGGTTGGATTTCTTGAACTCTGGCTAGTTGACGCATAACCCGAAGTGGGGCATATGGTTGAACACCTCTAAGACCAATCAACACAAGAAATGAGATACCACTAGACATGCAAATGATATCCTTAGCTGGGAATCAGTAATAATTCCACACTATTTCATCAGATGTGATCACTGAAAGTTTTTCTTCACACGCTATTATTCCTCTTGGAAAATCAATTTTGGCTTCCCTTTCCTTATGAGAGGAAACATAGTAGCACCAATCTGGAGTAAACCTAGGCGCACGATCATAGTTATAAAGGTGTTCCAAAAACCATATTTGGAGCAAAATATTACAGCCTTCAAAGTACATTTCCCCACTTAAACATTTAGTTAATGCACGAAACATATCTGCCAGGATCATAGGAATAATAGTTGGATTTTCCATTGTGGTCAACGCTATCACCACACCAGCCAGACGAATGTCAATATGCTTGTCCCTTTTGGGGAAAATAATGAGCCCCAAAAATGCGACCATAAAAGCAAAGCATCCATTTGCCTTCCAAGCCTCTTCACCCCTTGATTACTCAACTGGTTTCGATAGTTCTTGAAACCATCCTTTTGGCCGTATCTCTGGTATAGAAAGTCCAATGAGACCCACCCATTTTTCAAACTCTGTTTCTCTATTTGATTAATTTTGAGCAGTTCCAGAAATTTTTTTGCATCAACATGTTTCAGAATTATGGGTCTTTTATTGCGTAGATCAGCACCTCGAACACTAGACCCCTTCCCCATGAAGCCAGCAATTTCTTCCAAAGTTGGTGTCATCTCACAGTCAGAAAAAAAAATACATTATTTTTGGGATCCCAAAAAGGAATCAATGCCTCGACCACATCCCTTCTAGGGTCAATCTCCATAAGTTGCACTAAATGCCCCAAGTGTTCCTTTACTCTTTTTTCTCATGACTTCCCATGTTTGTCCACCATTGCCATAAATCTTTTGGTATAGTATCTACGATCATGAACTCTGGAATTCCTTCACTTCTAGGCCTTTTTGAACCTTGTCCTTTTGTCAATGGTGCCATTTGTACCTTTAAATAGAATCCAATAAAGGTTTTTATGACAAACTCTAACAGAGTGAAGAAAGAAAAGTAAAAAGAAAGTTTTTTTTTTAAAAAATAAAAAATAAAACACCAATTTTTACAAACACCGAACCCTTGAAGGGATGCCTACGTATATCTTTTTAGTGAGAATCAGGTGTGCGTAGTTCATAAAACAAAAACTTCTCTCGGAAAGATTACCTCTTTTATTCTACCTTTTTTTTTAAAAAAAAATAAACTCGCAAAGCTATTTTGAAGATGGTCAACAATGTCAAGGCCTTCTGAACCAACTATTTTTTTACATAGCATATAAAATGAACATTTTGGTCTAGTATGAATACATATCTTAAATTTCTTTAGGTCAAATGTACATGATGAAAAAAAACAGCATACCGGAGACATTTTATATAGGTTTAACATTTATGAAGGTGTCTAGACTGGCTTACTCGAGCGGACAACTCTAGTCGGGGAGGGTCAGCGTACCGGTAGCAGAGCTATTCCGGCTTAACTGGTGGTCCAACCCCGCCTAACCTGTGTAACAACCTAGAATCAGGAGCGTAACCGCACACTGACTCATCCTAGACAGAAGTCCTGTGGAGCGTAACCGCACACACAGTGTATAACAAAATTACAGAGACTCAGAGGGTGTGCGAGAGAAATAATTTATATACAATAAAATATCAAAATAATAAATTGCTGAAATAACACAATTAGCATCCAAACATAAAATTTATCCAAATAAACAAAATAGCCAAAAAAAGTTAATGTACAAAGCTCGAATTCTAAAAGAAGTGTTCCCTAGCGGAGTCGCCAAATCTGTCACACCTCTTTTATTTTTTTTACAGTTGTTGAGGATATGACGGGTTTTTTTTTAAAAAAATTATTTTTTTTGTAGAGTCGCCACTTGAAATTGAGTTTTTAGGTGTTCCAAGTCACCAGATAGTTCTTAATTTAAAATAAAAACTTTTTTTTGTTTTGTTCTACGAAAAACAGAGATTGGGTAAGGAATTCTATTGATCGGAGGGAAGGTATGAGGCACCCCCCGAGTCCCGTGGTTCTAGCACGGTCTCTTTATTAACTTATATTTGGCTAAAATAATTTATTTATTTAATTTGGATAAAATGGGGAAAAGTGTATTAATTACTATTTTTTTTAAAAAAACTGATTGGCCGAAGAGCGTAACTGCACACAAGACCCTTCTTTTTTAAAAAAAGAATACACACCAAGGATCGTAACCGAACACATGATGGTATTTGAAGTTTTATTTTTATTTTTTTAAAAAAAACACAATAATTAATTACTCAAGTTTTTAAAAAAAATAATGATAAGAATGAATAAAAGAAAATGGTGCAACATATAAACCAAGAAATGATTAGTATTTATTTATTTATTGTTATTAAAAAAAAATTCTAGCATTTATATTTATGGTTTTACCAAAAGAAAAAAAATATTAAGTGTTACTACTAGACAATGACAACAAAAGAAGAAAAACAAAAGAAAAAAAAAACTTTTACAAAATTACAATTAAACACTCTTTTAAACTAATGATATACGAGTTTTAAATTCTTTTTTGTATTATATATATATATTGATAAAAATTTAAGAAATAACCAACTTGGTAACAAATTTTTTTTTATATAAAATGACTACCTTGACTTATTTGATAGAAGATTGCAAAATAACAAATTTTCTAATTGTTGGATTATTAAGTCAAGTTAGTCAAATTTGTATTTTTACTTTAATAATCCATTCAAAAACTTATTTAAGAGAATTTTTTTGAAAAAAACCATATTTACTCTTCTTTTTTTTTTTGCAGAAATAACCAGATTTTATTTTTTTGCAGAGATAACAAGATTTAAATTTTTTGCAGAAATAACCATATTTTATTTTTTTGCAGAAATAACCAGATTTACATTTTTTTTGCAGAAATAACCAGATTTTATTTTTTTGCAGAAATAACCAAATTTACATTTTTTGCAGAAATAACCAGATTTACATTTTTCTTTTGTTGCAAAAATGACCAGATTAAACCCTTTTGCAAAAATGACTAGTTTTACATTTTTTTATTTTTATTATTCTTAAGTTCATTCCTCAAAGAAGAAAGTTATCGAAAACCTAAAAATATTGCAATTGTTATATTTTATTTACTTACTTTTTTTTTACTTACTAAAGTTAAAATTTAAACTAAAAATGATTAATAATATGTATATACATCATAATAAACACAATCATATGAGAAACACTATAGAATAAACTCATAAAAATATACAAACTAAGTAACATAAGGATAAACATAATCACAATAAGCTTAGCAAAAAATATCAACAATTTTTTTTAAAAAAAAACATAAAAAGAACATAAACATTAATTCAAGATTACATTGAAATGTAAAAAGAAATACCTAGAGTTGATGACAAACAAATATAGAAGCAAATTCAATTGAATTCCCAAGACAACCCAATAGAAATATCTTCTTTTTTTATCTTTTTAAGAAGAAGAAATTTTTTAAGTTTTTTTTTTATCTTTTTTCTCCTCCTTCCTCCTCCCCTCTTTTGGAAAAAGAAGGGGGTTTAAATAGGTGATCAACATTAAACCTCCACCTTTCTTGAAAACTTAAGAGCCAATGCATGCATTGGACTCTTTGTTTTCCCTAGGTGCCACCCAAGATGGCCAATGAATTTTTTTTTTAATTTTTTTAAAAGAAAAATCAGATTAATTGAATAATTCATTTGCCCTTTTAGATGACCCATTTACTTTATTCATTAATTGAATATAGTTATATGGGTCATCAGAAAATAATAGGCCCAATGTCATTTAGATGACTCATTTCTTTTATTCATTGTTTGAATAATAGTTAATGGGCCATCTGAAAAAAAAAAATCTAAAATAGACCCAAATGTTGACCCATTTCATCAAGATCCAAACAAATTGACCCACTAACACAAAATCTAAACATCTAAACAATTTTAAAGATCAATCACAACAAAATAATGCAGAAAAAAAGTAAAAAAAATAAAAAATAATAAACATAAAAAACGAAATAAAATAAAAAATAATAATAATACTTCAAGCAAATCATCAACATGATAAACTTAAAGAACATTTATAACACAAATCCAACATCAAACGACTTATATGGTCAAACGAAAAAAGATAATGATGAATTTGGATAAAGATTGAGAGGGGAAAAAGATTGACATAACTTTCGGGTAAATGAAGGTCGCCGGAAAACTTTGCCGAAATTTTTTTTGACGGATTTTGAACTTAAAATTTATATCAAATGATAGCCCTTGAAGAGCTCTACACATTTATGTAAAGGGTTTGGGATGGGAATGACCGAAACTTTATAAATTTAAGGAAAAAAGTAAAAATTCATATTTGGTTTTCCTTAGATCTACTGAGTTTGGCTATAGATATGGATGAAAGGTTTGTAGATTTAGGTAGAGGAGGGTGAAAGGAAAAGATGGTAAATTTTTTTTTAAAAAAAAAATCCGGCCAAAAAAAAGGTGGTGGCCACCGGGCGGTGGTGGCGGTAGCGGTGGCTGGCCGACGGCATGGTAGTAAGGGGAAGAAGAAAGAAAAAAACTCTAAAATAATAATAATAAAAATGCTATTTTTTTTGAGTTTTATATTTTTGTTTGGGTCCAATAATAGCCCTTGGATCAAAATATCATGAATGGTTGAGATTCAATCTTGACCATTTCTATGGATTGGATCAAGATCAATTGGGCCATCAGAATTGATCTAAATCAGCGCAATTTAAACAAAATTGATTTGAGCCAATAAAATAATAAAAACAAATACAAAAAATTAAAATAAAAAAAATTCCTTACTTAAAATATTATAGGAGTAAAATAAACACGTCAAAAATTAGGTGTTCACAGAGGATATATAACATCAATATGTTCAATTAAATTCAATATTTTCAATACAGAGCATATATAAACATATACATTTGTAAAATCACTAAATTTTGGTGAGACTGAAGTGTTAATATTGTATGGTTTGTGTGTGCAGGTGAAGCATTTCTAATATGTTTTGTTCGTGAACTATCATTTCTGTTTGAAGCCTTACCCGTATCTGCACATTTGTAACAAAGGAGTTTCCTTAAGATAATTCTGATGCCTAACATTTTCGTTACTTCGCTCGTCAATGATTTCAATTTTACTGTATCTCGATTTTAATCGTACCTGACCATGAGCTAATACATATTCTGAATACTAATCTCATATCTAACTAAATCATTCTCAATTTATCCCATCGAGGCGTAGCATACTATTCATCCTGTTTTCTCCTTGTTTGCATGACAATAAGAAATGCTTTGTTTTTTCCCGTTATGATTTAAGTTGCTCCGACTCGTATGTGGATCTACAAATTCAGTCCTTCGGCTGGGGATATGGATACAACTACAATGATTGACATAGAAATTTCTATATACAAAATTTTACTTGGTTTTCTTGAATTTATCCTTAAGTTTAGTTTTGATTACAAAAATCTTTGTATATGTCCCAGATTTCTACATTGATTTTGGTCAAAGTACACAAAATTGATTTTACCAATTCCGGTACAAACTCCATGCCCACATTCATATCGTGTCGATATGGATGCAACACAGAATGTGAAGAGTCCGAGCAACTTATGTTATGATAATGCTAAAACATTTACAAAATTGATCATTTAAGTGTCATGATCATCTCAATGAGTCATGACTAGTAACTACTATTCCTTTTGTATTGCTTGTGATAATTTTCATTTGTTGATTCTGTACAACTTCATTATATTGCTTCACCTTTATCTATATCACCAAATCTTGAATGGTTCATATTCTTGAAAGTATTGTTTACACTAAAAAAAATTTGGAGCATAATTGATCGAAGTTGTGTTGTATGTTTGCATTTACTTCATCAGATGTTTTATGCTGATACTAAGACATGTGTTATGAATGGGCCTAGACAAGTATTGACAAAGTAGCCCAAAGCCAGATTAAGTGGCTATGTATGGAATCCAGGTTGATAAATAGATACTTGGAAGAGCAAAAGAGGTTTATGCAAATTATTGAGAAAAATGTCTAGCCCTCTCATCCCCTTTCTATGAGGTCTACTTCTCATCCCTTTCTTCTACTTGTGCTCTTCAATTTCTATTTAGTTCTTAAATTCCTTTGTAATTCTAATTACGAGTTAGTGAAATATATTTGTCGATTGTTTGAATTTGATTTGAGTTGATCTTATTATTGGGTTTGTTATATTGGTGCTTTCATTTTCGTACTCTAAGGTCAATGGTGGTTTTAGATTGATTCACTGGAACGGGTAATCTAGATGAATGGATCTTTCGGGCCGAACGATAATTCGTGGACCTTGGCTTCCCGGAGAATGACTGGCTAGCTCTTCCTTTCTTCTATCTCGCTGGGGATGCACTTGACTGGTTCCGTTGGATGTATCGCAACAAACAATTTTTTGGATTGGAAGCATTTCAAGGAAAAGTTATCTTTGTGCTTTCGAGCATGAACCACTCGAGAATCTCCAGTTGCACAATTGCAAATGATGACTATTCTTACTTTGCTTCAGAAGATTAAGAACAAATATTCAGGTACGTCTAAGCAGATTGTAGAAGAAGATGTGAGTATTAGTACTGCTAGAGTCTTTCACAAAGAGATTTATTATCCTCTTGTCAAAGAAAACTCAAGCCTCGTAATAAGGACCATCCGGACATTTTTAACATGACCTTTCAGGTCATGTTGACAATATGTTCCATGAAATGTCTTCAAGAGTTTTCACCAAAGAAATGGAAGGAACTTCCTCTACCTCTAGCTTTGAAGCTGATTTGGACGATATTCAGTCACCTAAGGTGTTCGAGGAATGTTTTCCTAGTTTCTACCCCATGGTAGTCACAGAGGTGCAACCTGATACTCCAAACAAAATGCTTGATGAAGCAGCATTAGGCCCTCAACATAGTGAAGCTCAACTGTTCGAAGAATGTCCTTCTAAAGATATGCAAAAGAGGTATCTTACTGCTAATTCTCTGGTTCGTGGCTCTAACAAACCAAAAATTGAATTTGAGACCTTTGACGACATGTATCTTGGTGAGTTTTTCTTGGAGCCTACAATTATTGTGAATTTATATCATGCATAAACAAACTCTGGATATAGATTATAGCATTCCACAAAGTACAATGTATTCAGATTAATTAATGATTGTTATGAAGCATGGAAAATTTACTCGTGAATTCTTTGTAACAATATTTTGTGTCAATTATCGTTTAATCGTGATGACAGTTTCGTTGTTATCGAAAGTGCAACAAATCTTTGTGTATGGGATTCAGGTATAAGTTTCAAGTCTAGGGTTCTCATTGGTTATACAGTGTACACAAAACCACTACTATTATTACGCTGTACTAGTGCAATTGGCTTATGACTCAAGTGTGGGATCCTGGACAACAAAGGTGTAATACTCTGGAAGTCTAATGCCTAATCTATAGTTTAATATGAGAGTATAAGAGTTTTAACATTGTTTTAAAATCAAATATAATGCATATAGGTCATTTAGGAAGCTTTTGAATCAAAATGTCAAGGAACGTCCATGACGTCTAGAAACTAGTTCCAGAGGTGCTAGCATGCCTTAGTCTATTTGACAAGGTTTTAAGAGCTGGAAAATGATAAAATTTGGTGAATAAGAGTCTAAAACTTATTAGAGTTGGTTTAGGGTCGAAACGTAAGGGTACGACTCCCCAAGGACCAACCAAAGGGTCCTTGAGGAGGACCCTTGCATTATGGTCAAAAGTTGTCTTGGACAGTATCCATCGACTTGTTGCAGGCGATGAAGCATAGGTCAATCGATGGGGCTTCGACTGTCTCCGTTGACCAACACTCATCCATTTGTCAAAATGGCAAATTTGACAACTCTCTGACCAAAAAGACGTTTGTGAAGGAGCATTGGTCGAAGGCACTGTCGACTAACCTACGGCCCGTAGGTCGGGGTTTCGTAGGGCATGTCAATGTTTTGTTGTTTTGTTTTAATAGTTTCATTTCATTAATTAGGTGGTTAGTTAATTAGTTAGGGGTTAATGGAGGTCTAATTAATTTAATTAAGGACCTCTATATAAATACCAAAACCTAATTAAACTAAATCCAACTCTCATATTTCCCGAAACCCAATTTCTCTTCCTTCACTTTATTTTCTCTCTCCCAAAAGAAGAACTCCATTGGAGGCAAGGTAAAGGTATAAGTGATGCAAGAAGGGGATTTTCTCCATCATTTTCCATCAATTTACAAGGTATGGTATTCCTTCACCTTTGGGATTCGTTTCCCCAAAGGGTTCCTCCAAATTGATTTCAAAAAGAAGAGTTTCAAGTGGGTTTTCTTCTATTACGAATTTGAATCTTCTAAGTAAATTTGTTTATGATTAATTTAGATAATTATGAGTATATTATGATGCATTGTAATTAAATTATGGCAGTTCTTGATTATTTAACCTAGGTTGTGAAGTAGATCATAAATTTGACCTAAGTACCTAACCTTGGGCTATGATCTAGTGATGAATTGTTATATTATTCAATTGACTTTATTATTGTGTTAATTACTATTGTGTGATGATATTTCTCCCATTATGGGGTTTAATTGGATGTTTGGTGGTAAAACTTTGATGATGGCTTGTGAAGGAGATTGGGGGTAAGTCTTGTGATCTCAAACCTTTACTTCAATTATGATTACTTGAGTTTAGTGATGAAGTGATATTGAATTATACCTTATGATGAGATTGATTAGGGTTGGTATGAGTTGAATTGAAATTTCTTGATTATGGAGTTATGAGATTATGCTTAAGATGTAATGATATAAGGTTGGTGATGAAGTATCTATGTTCCTTACTATGATATAATAATGTTAATGTGCTAATCTCACATGTGTGGATTGTAGTGAAAGGACAATACTCATGCAGTTCTTATTGAGCTATGATGATGAATATATAAGGGATAGACCCTATTACCTAAATTAAGTTATGATTATTAATGAAGGACATTTCAAAATGGACTCTAGCTTAGCACCGATTGAACTAGAGTGAGGAGTGTCCCTTCCCACATAGGGAAGGTAGGTTCACTATTGTACTTATGAGATTGGAGACTATAATGCATGTAACATAAAGAGGGTCCACACTATATTTCCTAGTTCTTGAACTATGTTACCCCCATAGGAATACTAGCTAGTAGATCCACACAGATGCTACATTCATGTTTTGGTACTACCTTGGCAAGTAGTCCACCTTCTTTCTTTATAGGGTTCCATGACACCGGATTCCACATTGTCTCATGTGGTGTATGTCGATTAAGGAAAGATTTTCCAAAACTAAAATGAAGTAATAAAGTGGACTCTAACGAGGGTGACTTGATGGGTTTGACTTTGTTTATTTAGGGGTATTGGACTCTACCTATACATTGCACTAGTTAGCCATGAAGGAAGTCTTAGAAGGATGTTCTTATATGCTTATATGCTTATAAATGTAAATGATATGTATATGTTGATCTTACATGTTAATGACACTATGTGATGTTGGTTTCACTTATGAATATGTGGCTGGTCTCTATTGATAAAGTATGATGATGTTTACTCTTAAAGATATAGTCTGTGAAATAGGCATTGTTTATGGTTCTTGTTGGGTTTACTTGGTTGAATGAGGTTATAGGCCTTACTTAGTCATTACACTAGTGGACTTGATGGGGGTTCATGAGTAATGGTCTTGTTTTGATTATGATGCTATGAAATCTTATGCATGCTTGTTTGTATTATAACTTGATGATAGAGTTGTGCTAATTATGTCCTTAATTATGTTGAAATGCATGTTGACTTGACTATACTTAGTATTGTTCGTCTTGTGATGAACATGGTCTTGACTTAATGAAGATGTGCTAATTCTTGAATGTGCATAATATTTTTCAAAGCAAATTAGCATGTTTTAATGAAATGCCCCTTTTGAACGTGATTTCTATGTTGGATATGCATATGGTCTTATACTTAGTAAAATTGATGTGCTAACCCCGTTTTTCCCATTTTCCCCAACATTTTAGGTTCCGGTCATTAAAGGGTTCATGACGACATTTGAAGAAGACTTGGATCCTCATTCTTCAAGTTGGGTAGGTCCTCACCACTTTGAGGACAATGCCACTTTCAAGCATTGGATGTTGATTAGTCCTAAAGATACTTTGTTAATTTGAGAACTATGATTGTATAGCCTATATGTGGCTTTAGTGTATGTATATATATATATGTGTGTGTGTGTGTGTGTGTGTGTGTGTGCGTGTGTGTGTCATTAAAGTAGAAGAGTATGTATTCTTCTTATATGAAGGATCTACGTATGCTAGATATGATTATATTATGTGTAAGCGAGAGGTGTAAGTAAACCTCATGAAGTAGTGTAGATGAAAAGTTTTAAATTTTCCGCGTTTTTACCTATGAAGGTAATGACGAATTCTAAGAGGCTAGTCTTAGTCATCTTCGAGGACACCGACGCCGGTTTCTTCTAGGGGGTACTTCCTGGATGTGACAAACTTGGTATCAGAGAATGAGGTCGAATATTCCTAGAAATGATGTCTCATTAAACCACATCTATATATATTCTTATTCATAATTGTGAAGTTCGCCACACTTATGAGTGAGAGACTATATGATGCTTAGAAATTCTCATTTCCTTGTATTCCTATGTCGTGCATCTAGAGTATTATTTTGTGCGTTCACCTAAATGTTGTATTGTGGTTATAGGTTTGTATAATTGAAGAGCAGTTTCTAGAAGAGTCGAAGAACAAATAGTTAATATGGTAGATCAAGACAACGAAGTGTCTCCAGTTGAAGAAGTTGCTATGGGTGATCAAGTTCTGAATCTTCCTCTACCGATGACCGAAAGAGATAGAAGGGCTGCCTTTCTCAATTTAACCTAATCCATGACCTCTCAAGATAATGCCGTCAATTCTCAAGTTCAAGCTATGTTGGCCCAAATTAACAGGGAGGTTGGACCTGGAGTGCCTCAACATGCTAACACTATGGCTTCTCGTTTGAGGGACTTCTCTAGAATGAACCCACCTATGTTCTTCGGGTCAAAGTCAAATGAGGACCCTCAAGATTTCCTTGATGAGGTCTATAAGATTCTATATTCTATGGGTGTGACCTCAATGGAGAAGGCCGAGTTAGCGGCTTATTAACTCAAAGATGTGTCCCAAACTTGGTATGTGCAATGGAGGGATAATAGGGCACTAAGAGGTGGTCCGGTGACTTGAGAGATCTTCAAGAAGGCTTTCCTTGATAGGTTCTTTCCTAGAGAGATGACGGAATCTAAGATGGAAGAATTCATCAACCTTCGTCAACTACTCCTTCAAATTCACTAAATTTTCCAAGTATGCTCCATCCTTGGTTTCAAACCCAAGGGATGAGATAGTCATTTTCTTACGGGGGTGTCCAATGGCATGGTTGAAGAATTTCATTCGGTTGTGGTTCATTATAATATGAATATCTCTTGTCTCATGGTTCATGCTCAACAAGTGGAAGAAACTAGGTTAAGAAGAAAGAGTAGGGAGGCCAAGAAGGCAAGGTCTTATGAAGGTGGTTCCTCTAAGGGTAGGCCTGAAATTCAAGACAAGCCTAGGTTCAAGAAGAGTCTTTCTAATAAAGTTCCTTCAAAATTTCCCAACGCTCATGATGATAGGGTGTCTAACCCTAAGTCTCAAAAGGAAAGAGATACTAGTTCACCAAGCAAGAAGTCAACTTGTGGAATGTGTGGCAAGAAACATTACGGTGATTGCCTTGTTGAGACGTAAAATTGCATTGGGTGTGGCAATAGTTGCCACAAGGATAATGATTGCCCCAATTTGAAGGGGCAAGACAAAGGAAACGGGCTAGCTCAAGATATTGGTTTTAATGTGGATGATCCAAAGAAGAATCACTTTTATGCTCTTCGCTATAGGGTGAACAAGAGAGTTCTCCCGATGTGGTGACCGGTATGTTAAAAGTCTTCTCTATTGATGTCTATGCTTTACTTGATCTGGGTGCTACATCATATTTTGTTACTCCATTGATAGCTAGAAAGTTTGATATTTTGCCTGATATCCTAAATGAACTTTCATGGTAACTACCCCATTAGGTGAGTCGGTGGTTTCAATGAGGGTATATAGAAATTGTCCTATAGTATTGCCCAGTAGATTTACTCATGTTGAATTAGTAAAACTTGATATGGATGGTTTTTATGTCATCTTGGGAATGGATTGGTTGCATGATTGTTTTGCTTCCATTGATTGTAGAATAAGAATTTTCAAGTTCAATGTTCCAAATGAACCCATTTTAGAGTGGAAGGGGGGGGGGAAATTCTATTCCTAGAGGTCGTATTATATCTTGTCTTAAGACTTGTAAAATGATCTCAGAAGGATGCTTATATCATATTGTAAGAGTCAAAGATTTAGACTCTGATAACCCTCTCATTGAGTTAGTCCTCGTAGTGAAGGAATTTCCAGAGTCTTTACTAATAATCTTCCCGGAATCCCTCCCAAACGGGAAATTGATTTTGGTATTGACTTCATTAGACCTAGTATTTCTCCATTGGGTGCTCCGGGTTTTTTTGTAAACAAGAAGGATGGGTCTGTTGGAATGTGCGTTGATTATCGCCAACTCAATAAAGTCACTTTTAAGAACAAGTATCCTCTCCCTTGGATTGACGACTTGTTTGATCAACTCCAAAGGCCAAGCTACTTTTCTAAGATTGACTTGAGATCGGGGTATTGTCAACTTAGGGTGAGAGGTGAGGATGTACCAAAATCGTCATTCCGAACTACATATGCTTACTATGAGTTCTTTGTAATGTCCTTTGGTCTCACTAATGCCTCGACGACGTTTATAGATCTCATGAATAGGGGTTTCAAAGTTACCTAAATTCGTTTGTCATTGTTTGCATTGACGACATCTTGGTATATTCGAAAGATGAGGGTGAACACATGGATCATTTAAGAGTCGTGTTACAAGTGCTTAAGGAGAGTCAAATTTTTGCCAAGTTTAGAGAATGTGAGTTTTGGTTGATGTCGGTGGCGTTTCTTGGTCATATCATCTCTAGTGAGGGAGTTGAGGTTGATCCAAGGAAAACTGAAGTGGTCAAGAATTGGCCTAGACAATAAAATCCAACAAACATTAGAAGCTCTTTGGTTCTAGAGGGATATTATAGGAGGTTTGTGGATGTTTTTGCACCCATTGCATCTCCCTTGTCTACTTTTACACAAAAGAGTGTGAAATTTGAGTGTTCAGAGGCATTTGAAAGAAGCTTCCGAATCTTGAAAGAGCGTCTTACCTCCGTTTCGGTGTTGACGTTACCGGAGGGTACCAAGGTCTTTGTGGTATATTGTGATGCATCCCGAGTGGGATTGGTGTGTGTGCTTATGCAACATGGGAAAGTAGGGGCATATGCTTTTAGACAACTTAAGGTGCATGAGAAGAATTATCCAACTCATGATCTTGAGTTAGCGTCCCTGGCATTTGCCTTGAAAATATGGAAGCATTATTTATATGGTGTCCATGTTGATGTATATACCGACCACAAGAGTCTTCACTATGTGTTTACTCAAAAGGAGTTGAATCTTCGACAAAAAAGGTGGTTGGAATTGTTGAAAGATTACGACATGAGTGTTCTCTACCACCCCGGCGAGGCCAATGTGGTTGTGGATGCTCTAAGTCATACAAACATGGGTAGTGTGTCTCATGTAGAAGGAGCCAAGAAAAACCTAGTGAAAGATGTTCATAGGTTGGATAGATTGGGTGTTAGATTGGAAAATTATCCAAATGGTGGTTTTATGGTCCATCATAACTCCAAATCGTCTTTAGTGGTTGAGGTGAAGTATAAACAACACCTTGATCAACCATTGATAGAGTTGAAGGAGTCGGTTCTTCGTAAGCTTAATGAGTCATTCTCCTTAGGAGAGATGGTGTATTGAGGTATCAAGGAAGGTTATGTATGCCCAAGGTCAATGACATGAGAAACCAGATTCATGAGGAAGCTCATGGTTCGCGTTATTCCATTCATCCGGGTTGTACAAAGATGTATCATGACCTTAGAGAAGTATTTTTGTGGGAAGTCTTAAAAGGGGACATAACGGAATTTGTTGCAAAATGTCCAAATTGCCAACAAGTGAAAGCTAAACACCAAAATACAGGTGGTTTACTTCAAGAAATCCAAGTTCCTACGTGGAAGTGGGAAGACATTAAAGTGGATTTCTTGGTAGGTTCGCCTCGGACACAAAAGCAATATGATTCCATATGGGTGGTTGTGGATAGGTTGACTGAATCCGCTCATTTCATACCCGTCAAGTCCACATACACGGGGAAAGATTATGAAAGGATCTTTATAGATGAGATTGTGTGTCGCCATGGTATTTAGTTATCCATCATATCGGATAGGGGTGCACAATTCACATCTAGGTTTTGGAGGTCGTTTAAAAAAGGATCAGGTACCAAGATAAAGCGAAGCACCACTTTTCATCCCCAAACGGATGGTCAAGCAGAGCGTACTATTCAGAACTTTGAGGATATGCTTAGATCATGTATAATTAATTTTAAGGTGATTTGGGATAAACACTTGTCTTTGGTTGAGTTTTCCTACAACAATAGTTACCATTCATCTATATCTATGGCTCCTTTTGAGGCCTTGTATGGTAGAGATGTAGATCTCCAATTGATTTATAAGACTTTGGAGAAGGTTCATATAATAAGGAATTGCTTGAAAACAGCCTATAACCGGCAAAAGTCTTATGCTAACCATAGGAGAAGGGAATTAGAGTTTGACGAAATTGAGTCCTCGTTATGTGGGTCCATATGAAATTTTGCAAAAGGTTGGCAATGTTGCATATAAATTGAAGTTACCTAATGAATTGGATTTGGTTCATCCGTTGTTCCATGTCTCCTTTCTTAAAATGTGTATCAATGATCCCTAGTCCATTCTTCCTAGGTGTGCAAGAGAACCTCTCATATTAGGAGGTTCCGGTTAAAATCCTTGATAGACAAGAGAAGAGGTTAAGAAACAAAGAGGTGATTTCCGTGAAGGTGTTATGGAAGAACCACCTAGTTGAGGGTGCAACATTAGAGGCTAAGTCTAACATGAAGTCCCGTTACCCTCACCTATTTGATAACTAAGGTTATTTGTTCCTAATTATAGTGAAAATTATGAGGTTATTTGAAGTTGCCTTGATTTTTGGGTAAAATGGTGAATTTTATGTTTTGTTACAATGATTTATGCCTATAGAATTGGAAGTTTTCAAGAAAATGCTCTTTTACTTGATTTGAACTTATGTTGTGTATTTTGGTATGTTGTGCCTTCATGATTTGTATTGAGCATGTTGATATGTGTTGAATAAAGCTTTGGCATAGTGACTAAGCATGTAATGAATGTTTAACTCTTATTGGTTGAAAATGATGTTTTGTGTTGCATTGTGAAAAGGGTTATATGGTTATGTTGATTTGAATTGTAACTCATGATTTAATGTGTTGTTGTTGATTGGGCTGCTAGTCTTGAGTTTCTTCCTTCCTTTTAAGGGATTTTGGTGTCATTAGGGAAAGAATATTCCTAAGGGGGGGGGGGGGATAATGTAATACTCCGGAAGTCTAAAGCCTAATCTAGATTTTTAACATGAGAGTCTAAGAGTTGTAACACTGATTTAAGGTCAAATATAATATATATAAGTCATTTAGGAAGTCTAAGAATCAAAACGTCAAGGAACGTCCATGGCATCCGGAAACTAGTTCAAAAGGTGCTAGCGTGCCTTAGTATATTTAACAAGGTTTTAAGAGTCGGAAAATGATGAAATTTGGTGAAAAAGGTGTCTAACACATATTAGAATTGGTTTAGGGTTGAAACTTCTGAGTACGACTCCCCACGGACCAACCAAAGGGTCCTTGAGGAGGACCCTTGCTTTGTGGCCTAAAGCTATCTTGGACAGTAGCCATCAACGTGTTGCAGGCAACGAGGCGAAGGTCAATCGATGGGGAATCGATTGACTCCGTCGACCAACACTTAGCCATTTTCCAAAATGTCCAATTAGACAACTCTAAAACCAAAACGACGATTGTGCAGAAGGGTTGGTCTAAGGCACTGTCGACTGTACTACGGCCTGTAGGACGGGGTTTCGTAGGTCAGGTCTGTTTTTGCTGTTTTGTTTTAATTGTTTCATTTAATTAATTAGGTAATTATTTAATTAGGTAGTGGTTAAGGGAGGTCTATTAAGTTAATTAAGGACCTCTATATCAAGATCTAAACCTAATTAAACTAAACCGAACTCTCATATTTCCTAACACCCAATTGTTGTTCCTTTTCTCTACTTTCTCTCTCCCAAAAGAATAACTCCATTGAAGGCTAGGTCAAGGTATAAGGTATGAAATAAGGGGCTTTTTTTCATCATTCTGCATCAATTAACAAGGTATGGGATTTCTTTCACCTTTGGGATTCCTTCCCCAAAGGGTTCCTCCAAATTAATTTCAAAAAACGAAGAGTTTCAAGTGGGTTTTCTTCTATTACGAATTTGAATATTCTATGTGGATTTGTTTATGATTTCTTTAGATAATTATGAGTATATTATGATAATTTGTGATTCAATTATGCTAGTTCTTGATTAATCAACCTAGGTTGTGAAGTAGATCATAAATTTGACCTAAGTCCCTAACCCTAGGCTATGATCTAGTGATGAATTGTTGTGTAGTGATACAATTGACATTATTATTGTGTTGATTACTATCATGTGATGATTACACCCATTGTGGGGTTGAATTGGATTGTTGATGGAAAAACCTTGATGATGTCTTGTGAAGGAGATTTAAGTAAGTCTTGTGATCTCTAACCTTTACTTCAATTGTGATTACTTGTGTTTAGTAATGAAGTGATTTTGAAGTATACCTTATGATGAGATTGATTAGGGTTGGTATGATGTTGAATTGAAATTTCTTGATTATTAATTGTCTGATTATGCTTAAGATGTAATGATATAAGGTTTGTGATGAAGTACCTATCTGCCTTACTATGATATAATTATGTTAATGGGATAATATCACATGTGTGGATTGTAGTGAAAGGAAAATACTCATGCAATTCTTATAGATCTATGATGATGAATATATAAGGGATAGACCCTATGACCTAAACTAAGTTATGATTATTAATGAAAAACATTGCAAAAGGGACTCTAGCTTAGCACCGAGTGAACTAGAGTGAGGAGTGTTCCTTCCCACATAAGGAAGGTAGGTTCACTATTGTATTCATGATATTGGAGACTATAATGCATGTAGCATAAAGAGGGTCCCAACTATATTTCCTAGTTCTTGAACTATGTTACCCCCATAGGAATACTAGCTAGTGGATCCACATAGATGCTATGTTCATGTTTTGGTACTACCTTGGCAAGTAGTCCACTTTTTTTCGGTGTAGGGTTCCATGACACCGGATTCCACATTGGCTCATATGGTCTATGTCGGTTATGGCAAGATGTTCCCAAAAGTAAAATAAAGTAATAAAGTGGACTCTAACGAGGGTGACTTGAGGGTTTTGACTTCGTTTATGTAGGGGTATTGGATTCTACCTATACATTGCACTAGTTAGCCTTGAGGGAAGTCTTAGAAGGATGTTTTTATATGCTTATATGCTTATAAATGTAAATGATATGTATATGTTGATTTTACATGTTAATGACACTATGTGATGTTGGTCTCACTTATGAATATGTGGTTGGTCTCTATTGATAAATTATGATGATGTTTACTCTTAATGATATAGTATATGAAATGGGCATTACTTATCGTTCTTGTTGGGTTTACTTGGTTGAGTGAGGTTATGGGACCTTAATTAGTTGTTGCAGTAGTGGACTTAATGGGGGTTCATGAGTAATGATCTTGTTTTGATTATGATGTTATGAACTCTTATACATTCTTGTTGATATTATAACTTGATGATAGAGTTGTCTCTATTATGTGCTTAATTATGTTAAAATGCATGTTGACTTGACTAGATTTAGTATTGTTGGTCTTTTGATGAACATGGTCTTGACTTAATGAATATGTGCTAATTCTTGAATGTGCATAATTCTTTTCAATGTAAATTAGCATGTTTTAATGAAATTTCCCTTTTTAACGTGAATTCCATGTTGGATGTGCATATGGTCTTATACTTAGTAAAATTGATGTGCTAACCCCGTTTCTCCCTTTTCCCCAAACATTTTAGGTTCCGTTCATTAAAGGGTTCGTGACGACATTTGAAGAAGACTTGGATCCTCATTTTTCAAGTAAGGTAGGTCCTCACCACTTCGAGGACAATGCCACTTTCTAGCATTGGATGTTGATTAGTCTTAAAGACACTTTGTTCATTCTCTTTCATTTGAGTAGTATGACTGTATAACCTATATGTGGCTTTAGTATTGATGTATGGGTTATGCCCAATTGTTATAATCTTGTTTTGATGGTTTAATATTAGACATCCGTTTTAAGACTATAGTGTATCTTATATATATATATATATGTCTGTGTGTGTGTGTGTGTGTGTGTGTGTGTGTGTGTGTGTGTGTGTGTGTGTGTGTGTGTGTGTGTGTGTGTGTGTGTGCGTGTGTGTGTGTGCGTGTGTGCGTGCGTGTGAGTGTGTGTGTGCCATAAAAGTAGAAGACTATGCATTCTTCTTATACAAAGAGTCTATGTATACTCGATATGATGTGTAAGCGAGAGATCTAAGTAAACCTCATGAAGTAGCGTAGATGAGAAGTGTTAAATTTTTTGCATTTCATGAATGTAATGACGAATGCTTAGAGGCTAGTCTTAGTCCTCTTCGAGGACGATGACGCCAATTGCGTGTAGGGGGTACTTCCCGGATGTGATAAAAGGTGTATGCATTCTTCAGTTTTTCTATCTTCCATTGACAATTATTACTTCATTATATTTAGGTTACAGAATATTTTTGCTATGTTGGCTGTAGTAAACGAGATGTATTACCGGAATCAAAAGTGAATGATTCATATGTAAATTTCTATGGCCCAGTGACTATATTTTTGGTTTAATAATTAATATAAATTAAATCCTAAAGATATGAGGAGAAGTGGGGAAGTTACTTACATTTGTGGAGAAGTGGGGAAGTTACTTACATTTGTGGAGAAGTGGGGAAGTTACTTTGTAACTTCCAACTACCCATTAAGTCTTCCACTACCCATTACCTCTTCCAACTATCCATTAAATGGGAAGTTACTAGGTAGTTTTAGAACTACCCATTATCACCATGATGGCAAGGCGAGAATGATGTACAAACACTCTTATTTAAAGAGTCCTCTCTCTACCATTAAGTTATAGTCTTATCCATCAAAGTTATTCATAAAGGATAAGACAAGAGAGAGATACAACTTCTGAAGAACCAAAAGAAAAAACTTCCGCTCAATCAAGTCAAGAATTATAATGACAGATTTGGATATGAATTCTTGACTGAATTATCTTACTAATAGATTTATGTGAAAACCATATAATTCTATGATCATGAATAATTGACAGGATTTATGAATGCATAGATTATTTATGTTTTCACAATCATTAAAGTTCTAACATGTGGTATCAGAGCATGGTTTAAGAACTAGTGATTTTTCATAAAATTAATATTTTCCTTATTTGAAAACGGTAATAGGTAGTATTAAGTGAAATAACTATTAACTATTGTGATGTATTTTTTTAAAAAATTACGTATATGAGATTAGTTAATCACCAAAATGGTCTAATCTTTGACGAATTACTTCAAAATAATACAGATTAACATATATTAAATTATCCATTATTTTGATGCCTATAACTGATATAATACTTATGGATATATTGAAGTTTTTGGTTGTAATATATTTACGAATCACCCAAAGGTTAATTATTTCATTTTATAACCATTGACATTAAGATAACAATTTATATGTGTCATTAGTTTTATTTATTTATCTAAAGATAATAAATAGTACTGATTGACACATTAAACATTATTGAATTACGTTAAATTCACATCTAAGCATCATTATGTCAAAAGTTATATTTTGATGTACATTTAAGAATATATAAATCATTTCTGAATTTGATAGTAACTTTAAAAGTCATAACTCAAAGTATTAACAAACGAGCATATTATATTTGCAGCATTTGCTCTTTATTCACACTCTGCCTTTGTTATGACTTTTAGCGCTCTTAACTTCTCAGATTGTTGTGAACATATCAAATTCTATCTCAGAGTGTTAGATATTGATGATGCACTTTACACTTAGAAGCCAACTGCTATTACTTAAACTAGCAAGACTAATGAAATGTCTTATTATAAGCACTAGATCGATCTAACAGATTAGGCATAATGTTTATGCGAATAAATATTGCGAGCAACATTAACAATACTCTTCCTAAAACTAAAAATGCAAAGATTTTCTAAAATTTGTGGAAGAATCCTCTCAAACTATTGATAAGTCTCTTGCTGGGACACTAATGGGTACTTTGACCACCATGATGTTTGATTATTCACATACCATGCATGAGCATGTCATTGAAATGACAAACGTATCAGCAAGATTTAAGTCTTTGAGAATGGAAGTGGAACAAAATTTCCTTTTACAATTCATTATCAACTCATTACCTCCTAAATATGGTCCTTTCCAAATGGACTACAACACCATGAAAGACAAATGGAACGTGCATGAATTGCACGGAATGTTTGTTCAGGAGGAAGTAAGGCTCAAGAATCAAGAACCCACTCCATCAACTTTGTAAGTCATCAAGGAGTTGGAAAGAACGGAAAGAAACATGCTAAGGGAAAACAGAGGCACCATAATGTTAATGAGTCCTCCTCTCAAGTACATAAAAAGGAACACAAGAATGATAAGTGTCGTTTCTGTGGAAAATCTGGACACTTTCAGAAAGATTGCCTGAAATTTAAGGCATGGCTCAAGAAGAAAGGTAAGCCCAGTGCTTTTACATGTCTCGAATCAAATCTAACTGAAGTTCCTTATAATACTTGGTGTATTGACTCTGGTTGTACTGTTCATGCTTCGAATACGATGAAGAGATTCCTTACAATACAAATCATAAACCAGAATTAAGGATATGTGTATATGGGGATAGAGTGAAGGCTCAAGTTAAAGCTAGAGGAACTTACACTTTGATCCTTGATATTGGGCTTCGCTTAGATTTACTTGAAACTTGTTATGTAACTTCTCTTTCGAGAAATTTAGTTTCTTTGTCTAAGTTAGATGAATGGATACACTTTTAATTTTGGTAATGGATGTTTTAGTTTGTTTAAACATAATTATCTCATTAGTACTGATACTCTTTGTGATAACTTATACAAACTGAATCTTGATAATCTGTTTGCCGAAACACTCTTAACATTGCATTATAATATTGAAACAAAACAAAGTTTGGTGAATGAACATCGGTCTTTTTATTGTACAAATGCTTAGGTCACATATCCAAAGAAAGATTGTAAAAATTACTTATGAATGAAATGCTTTCAAATTTGAATTTACAGAACTTAACATTTGCGTAGATTGTATTAAGGAAAACAAACAAGACACACAAAGAAAGAAGCCATAAGAAGCACGCAACTTCTTGAAATAATACACACTAATATATGTGGTCCTTTTGATATTGAATCTTTCAGTAAAGAAAATATTTTATCACTTTTATTGACAATTTTTCACGTTATGAATATGTCTATTTATTATATGAAAAATCTCAAGCAATAAATGCATTAGAGGTCTTTACTACTGAGGTTGAAAGGCAACAAGATAGAAAGGTGAAAATAATTAGGTCAGATAGAGGAGGTGAATATTATGGAAGATATGATGAAAATGGACAACACCCAGGTCCATTTGCTAAATTCCTCAAAAATCATGGCATATGTGTTCAATACACATTGCCTAGAACACCACAATAAAATGGTGTACCATAAAGGCATAATCATACATTAATGGACATGGTTAGGAGTACGTTAAGTAATTCATCTGTTCCTCTTTCATTTTAGATGTATGCTTTAAAGACTGCTATTTACTTACTTAATAGGGTTCCTAGTAAAGCAGTCCCAAAGACTCCTTTTGAACTATGCATTGGTAGGAAACCTAGTTTAAGGCACCTGCATATTTGGGGTTATTGCCCGGTAGAAGTTAGAGTTTATAACCCACAGGAAAAGAAACTGGATACAAGAACAATAAGTGGTTTCTTCATTGGTTATCTAGAAAGATCACAAAAGTATAAATTTTACCGTCCTAATAACTATACAAGAATAGTTAATATTGGAAATGCTAGGTTCATTGAGAATGGTGAAGTTAGTGGGATTAAAGAATGACGTAAAGTGGAAATTAAAGAAGTTAGCGTGAGGGTTCCTCTCCCTTTTACTTCTTTGAAGGATGTTTTTCCTAAAGTTGTTGTACCACCTATCAATCAACAAGAACAACAAATTTATGCTCCTGTTAATTTCAATGAAGTGATATTTAATAAACCTACAGTAGATGTACCACAAGAAGTAGCATTAAGAAAATATCAAAGACAAAAGAGATCTGCTATTTCTAATGACTATTTGGTATATTTAAACAAGTAAGAAATTGACTTGGGAATTGATAGTGATCCAGTTTCATTTTCACAAGATATTGAAAGTAATAATTTTGATAGATGGACAAATGCTATGAAAGATGAGTTGAAATCTATGGAACAAAATAAAGTATGGGACCTTGTTGAATTAACATAAGGTTGCAAATGATTTTGGTGTAAATGGTTCTTTAAGACCAAACGTGAATCAACTGGCAACATCGAACGTCACAAGAATAGACTTGTTGCAATAGGTTTCACTCAAAAAGATGGCATCGACTATAAAGAAACATTTTTGCCTGTCTTTAGAATGGATTCACTCAGAATTATAATGCCTTTAGTAGCTCATTATGACTTAGAGCTACATCAAATGGATGTGAAAACAACCTTTCTAAATGGAAATTTGGAGGAAGAAGTTTATATGAATCAACTTGAAGGGTTTTCTTCTAAAGGAAAGGAACACATGTTGTGTAAACTTAAGAAGTCATTATACAAACTTAAACAAGCTTCCCAACAATGGTATCGTAAGTTTAATGAAACTATTGTAACTTTTGGATTTAAGAAAAATATTGTTGATCGGTATATATATCTGAAGGCTAGTGGGAGTAAGTTTATTATGTTAGTCCTATACGTTGATAACATCTTTCTTGCTACTAATGATCTTGGTTTGTTGCACGATACCAAGAGATATCTATCTCACAATTTTGAAATGAAAGATATGCGAGAGGCATCCTATGTGATTGGGATAGAAATATTTCAAATAGATCACAAGGATTATTAGGTTTGTCTCAGAAAGCCTATATTTAATAAAGTGTTAGAGATATTTAGAATGGAAAAATGCTCATCAAGTCCCGTTTCAATCCAGAAAGGAGATAAATTTAGTCTCAATCAATGTACAAAGAATGAATTGAAATGTAAGTGAATGAATGATATTCCTTATGTATCAATAGTTGGAGTCTAATGTATGCTCAAACATGAACGAGACCAGACATCAGTTTCGCTGTTGGAATATTGGGCCATTTCAAAGTAATCTAGGAATGGATAACTAGAAAGCTGCGAAAAAGTGTTGCGATACTTGCAGGGAACTAAAGATCATATGCTCACTTATAGAAGATCTGATCATCTTGATGTGATTAGATATTCAGAATCAGATTAAGCTGGTTGTGTGGATATAAGAGAATCCACATTTGGATATTTGTTCCTATTAGCTGGAGGAGCAATATCATGGAAGAGCGCGAACCAGTATGTTATAGCTGCATCTACTATGGAAGCTGAGTTTGTCTCATGCTTTGAAGCTGCAGTCAGGCTAATTGGCTGTGGAACTTTATTTTAGGACTTGGACTAGTCGACAGTATTTTCGAGCCGTTGAAAATTTATTGTGATAATAGTATAGCATCTTCTTCTATAAAAAGTATAAGTATTCTAAGGGTTCCAAACATATGGAATTGAAATACTTTTCAGTTAAAAAAGAAGTCCAAAAACATAAAGTGACAATTGAACATATTAGCACCAAACTAATGATTGTTGATCCTATGACGAAAGGATTACTGCCCAAAATATATGTTGAACATGTTGAAAAAATGGGTCTTATATATAGCAATGAATGATTTTATTATGTTTATGCAATTGACACTTTGAGCTCAACTATATATATGTTTGTGTTCTAACCTATTTTCTCTTGTATAAGTTATGTTAAGCATGACGATAACACGTTTTATTTTAGATAAAGATATTCTATGCATTATTATGGACCCATTATGTATTTGAAAGGTTGTGTTAGACAATAGACTAATATCGTAATAAATGGAAGGGACCATGCCAAATAAAGTGGTGTACAACCTCCATGACTCATATTAGTTGATTTACTTAATAACGACGAATGATGTTGGATTTAACACTGTGCACATGAAGATTAACATGCATATTGAACCATTAAGTTAAAGGTCGTGCACCAAGTAGGAGAATGTAAATTTCTATGGCCCACTGACTGTATTTTTGGCTTAGTAATTAATATAAATTAAATTCTAAATATATGTGGAGAAGTGGACAAGTGGAGATGTTACTTACATGTATGGAGAAGTGGGGAAGTTATTTAGTAACTTCCAACTACCCATGAGCTCTTCCAACTACCCATTAAGTGGGGAGTTACTTGGTAGTTTTAAAACTATCCATTATCTCCAATACTCACTATAATGGAAATGTGGGAATGGTGTTACAAACACTCTTACTTAAAGGGTCCTATCTCTGCCATAAAGTTATAGTCTTATCTATCAAAGTTATTCATAAAGTATAAGGCAAGAGAGAGAAACAACTTTGAAGAACCAAAAGAAAAGACTTCTCCTCAATCAAGTCAAGAATTATAATGGCAGATTCGGGTATGAATTCTTGACCGAATTATCATAGTAATATATTTATGTAAAAATCATATAGTTCTACGATCCTGAATAATTGACACGATTTATGAATGAATAGATTGTTTATGTTTTCACAATCATTAAAATTCTAACATCATACTCCGAGGTGAACCCTATGTTTGATGATAGTTTCCAAAGAGTTACATAGCGGGAGATACATCTAATTGCACCTATAGATACTATACGTCCCAAGTTATTTTGATTCCCGCAACGACTATTAGCACAACTCACTGGAAGTGATTTTTCTTAACGAAAGAAAATAAGTGAGTAGGCTAGTGCACTGAAATTGGCACCAGAGGAGAAACAAGTTACACCACTTGTTTGTATGCATGGATACAAGGCTGCATTAAGTCCATGACAAAATTGATTGAGCAAGATTTGCATAATTTCTCTACGCTTGAGGGGATCATGGTTTTCTTTGGCACTCAGGGTGTATCAGTTAGTTATGCTATAGGTACTGACCTTGAATTTGAGTATATTCTTGTTGGATATGGTGCTGATGAATTCCTTATGTTGATAATGCATGATATTTTGGATCTTGGTGATAAAATTAGTGACTGCCCTCCCATTTTCTCATTATATGAATTGGATGCACAACAAACTTGTGAAAATGATCATTGGAGTTTTATAGTGTTGGAAAGTGAGCTTGAGTTGGAAAAAATGCTTCAGTTGTTGATGTTTATGTTCTTCACAAGTCAATGATTGATGACATTAAAATCACTTCTACATTGATTAGTTGTGGTAAGTTTATAATTGCAACGAGTCTTATGTATTATCTTGCACATTTACATGGCCATAGATGTGATGAATAGTGCTCTGTAGCGCAACCAATTCAGTTCGCAAATCTTAGAAAAACATTTGATGCAGCCATGGGACCATCTCTCCTCATAATATCTCGATCTTTCCTTGTCATAATTCTTGAGCAGCACCATCGTTGTTTCTCCCTTCTCTGTGAAACACCCATTGAGGTAAACAAGAAGTGTAGATTGAGGGATCTTGAATCATTTTCCTATCTCCAACAATCTTATTGCTATGAGTTAGCTTGTATTACTGATGTTCATGACTCTTTTCATATGAAAGAGGTGAGGAAAATTGTTGGGCTTAGCAAAAGAGAGAAGATGAAAACTTTTAGAATTGTGGCATCTGTTATGATCTTAGTAATATGGATTGCTCTAAAGTCAATGTAATTGTTTCTCAATTCTACAAGTCGACAGTGTTTGGTTTCAACTTTGCACCACTGTCGCACCTCTCCACACATTCAAGTCTTGAAAGATTCAATATTATATTATTCGTGTGGCTCTTCTCAAACCTTGAGGACAACGTTCTTATTGAGGATGGGAGTATTGTTATGAATGGGCCTAGACCAGTATTGACAAAGCAGCCTAAAACCGGATTAAGTGGCCATGTATGGGATCCGGGTTGATAAATAGAGACTTGGAAGACCAAAAGAGGTTTATGCAAATTATTGCGAAAAAATGTCTAGCCCTCTTGTTCCCTTTCTATGATTTCTACTTCTTATCCCTTTCTTCTACTTGTGTTCTTCAATTTCTATTTAGTTCTTAAATTTCTTTGTAACTCTAATTACGAATTAGTGAAGTATATTGTCAGTTGTTTGAATTTGAATTGAGTTCATCTTGTTATTGGGTTTGTTACAACATGTCTGAGATGCACTCTTCAGTGTTCTATATTGTGCATTTTTGTTTCATTTGTTACCAACTTTTACTCAATTTCCTAACGTGTAGGAGTGGCAAACAAATGGATTGAGTGGATTAGTGAATATAGGATGGTCGGAAATTAATCTAGCGGATATAATAGTCAATTCGATCCGATCCATCTTTGATATGGAAAAAATGGGTAAATTGTAAACCAGATAGTCATATTATTCGTTATTTTTTTTTGGTTAAATTCATTATTTCTTATTGTGTAAAAAAATAAGTTTTACACAATTTTTTTCTTAACCCCCCCCCCCCCTCGCCCTTCCTATCTGTGTTTTCATGTTATTCTAGAAATTATTTTTCTCGAAGTGTGTGATTCTGAGTTGAAATATGTGTTTTTGATCAGTGTCAGGTCGGGTCAGAGTTGGGAGTCAGATTCCAAAGTAGGTGGTGAAATTTAAGAGAAGTTTTGAAAAAAAAAATTCGTTACTTTTATTTATGGAATTGTTATTTTTTATAATTAGAGTTAAGTAAGTTCATTTGAAAACTATTTTAAAAATATGTAAGTTAAACAAAATGAGAAAAAAAATTTAAAAAAATAAAATAAAATCGTACAAACATACCCTAATATAGTGTAGTTTTATGAGGTTTTTACGTTCTTATATTTTTTTCTTTACATATTTTAAAGGAGAGTATAATTATCTGTATTTGATGATGAATTATACAGGTAAACTTACGTATAATTCACATTTATTCTAAGGGGAGGTTAATGTTGTGTCTGAATGTACACACAAGTTTGTGTAATTGAATACATAGTATAGTTTCTTTTTGAAATTAAATGAGTTATTGTATCCAAGGGAATTACGATCAATTTATACTAATTAGTTTATATCCTCAATTCAATCAAAGTATATTCAAACAAATATGACTTTTTATTTGCTACTACTATGAACAATTTAGTCGATAAACTAACCAAGAAGAACGACTTCAATTTTATGATTTAACCAAGTAAAAGAAAATTTTGAGAACCAAATAAGTTATTGATTTAGTGATTTCTGTAATATAATGGTTTTATATTTTTTATATCGAGTTATCGGTTCTTAATGTTTTCAGGTTTATTCTTTATAGGTTAGGTGATAACCTATAGTAAATTAATACTTTAATTTACATTTATATCATCCGGTATATAAAGTTTTTTACTTATATTTTCATCTCTCAAAGTCTCAAACACTCGATTTTTTTACAAGGTGCCAGTGTTTTTTAATATATATATATTTATATATATATA
>NC_028639.1:46201215-46253004 GCF_001406875.1 Solanum pennellii | reverse complement strand
TATATATATATATATAATATTAATGGTTCTATAACCGCTAACATGTATGCAAATTGATTATCAATAAGTTGAACCAATAAAGTTCAGAAACCGAACCGATATGATCAATATTCTTTAAAATTATGTTGGAAAGGATTAAAACCTTCTTTAATAGCACTTTTAAATTGTGGGACAAGAGGGTCTGGTATATTTTCGCAATCATACCATTCCCATCCATCACATTTTGTGATTCAAGATTGTGAGGAATTTGATTTGGATCAACCAATACAACATGTACTAGGATGACTACATAGTGTAATGCAAGATTTGTCTCATCATCTAGGAAGAGGTTGTTTGTCACTTTTAGTATTTCTATCTTCATGATGTCCAAACCCATTTCCTCCTTCACTTCTCTTGTTGCACATTCCTCAAAGCTCTTCCTTCAAAAGAAATAAAAAAAAACACACATACACACACATAGATCTTATCGCTATCTTGCAGAGATATAAATACTATTTTCAAAAAAACTTCGATGAAGGGAAGAAATTCGCAACATGTCACATGTCGTATCAAAGCATTCATAATTAAAGAATAAGTATCAATGTGATTACCCAAACTCAAGATGACCACTAAACACTGAAATATAAGAATGAGCAACACAAGCTTGACGTTTGCCAATCAACAATTTGTTTTCCTTCACTGTGAACACTACCACAACTACTTTTGGCCTTCGCACAACCATTACCTTTTTTTTCTTCTATTAGTTAATTATTGTATTGCATTTACTTTAATTGACTGATTACTTCATGTTGTCTTGCTCTATCTATATATAAGCACAAATTAGAAAAATATTTATGTAGGTAAACTTATCCTTTTCTTTTTCTGGGGGGTATGACATATCTTTCTTTTTATGTGTCAAAGATATGATAAAGGTCAAAGAAATTGTCTTATAAAAGTCATTATCTTTTTTTATAGAAATTCTTATTAAAACACTCCTTAATAGTTGTTTTTAAAGATATTTTGATTGTATCGACGATAAAAAAGACTAATATTTTTACTAAAAAAATAATATTTTATTATTATTTCAATGAAAATTTGTTTTCTATCACATATTTTTTTTCTAGAGATCCTGCAGTGGAATATTTTTGTTTATAGCAGTGGTGGATCCTTTTTTGTTAAAAATTATATTGTACAATTATATATTTATATAATAGTATTGTTGATTTCAAGATTTCTTTTAATAGCTATAATATTATTTAACATTTATATAATATTTAAGTGTTATAACCAAAAAGATGAAAATTATAAGCCTAACCCTACTAAAAAGATTGCCAAAAATAGATGGACAAAAGCGTCACAATCGGTCGCTTTTTCGGCCAAAGGCGATGGCAACTGTGACACAATCACATCCATCTCTTTTTAGCTTGATGCTTTTCTAAAAGTGACGGATATCGTCGCTGTAGAGCAACGGAATGCGTCGAAAACTGATAAAAAATTTTTGATTTTTTTTAACAAAAGCGACAGACTTCGTTTCTTTATTTTAATTTTGTTTTTTGAATTTCCAAATGTGAAACAATCCGTCGCTTTTTTTTGGAAATTTGATTTTTGAAAATCGCAGAAAAGCGACGGACAAATGGACCTTGTCTGTTGCTTGTCTAGGCTTTTAAAAAAATTAAAATCCAGAAAAGAGATGGACTAAACCACGCTGTCCATTGCTTTTTCTGTAATTTTTTTGACATCTCCTATAAATTCAATTCAATCCAATTTATATATACTATTCATCCCAATCAAACACACAATTATATAAATAATATACACAACAAAAAATAAGACACTTAAAATAATATTTGAAAGTATCTAAATCAAAATTTAAAGGTTTATAAAGTATTTCAAAACATAGTCCAAAATATGTTCAAATGTACAAAAAATGCATAAATTTCCAAGATGTAAACTATATACACAGTGACTCCTACACAATTATCATCATCAGAACAGTCATCGGGAGCTGATGTAGTAGGTATTTGAGAGAGGTTCATAACTTGTTCTTTGATTTTCTGAAAGGTTACACTCATGCTTTTTTGTTCAGCTACTCTCTTCTGCTCCGGCTCTGCCAGTGCCGCTGTAAGTTTAGCTATTTGATCCGATATAGAAACAATCTAAAAAATATCAAGGGTATCGACTTGACTAGACAATTCAATTCCTTATAAGCCTGACTAGAGTCGTCTTATATCATCCCGAGAACCTAGACCACAGACTCTACCCTTGTGTGTTCCCCCTACCACCTTTTTTGTCCAAATTTGGGTGGAAAGTTGAGGTGTCATTTGAACTGAGTTATCTACATTCTAAGCAACGTAATCATGAAACTGAATCTGCATATCAATTATAAAAATTGACATCAATATATATATATATCATAAATACGTTCACTATTAATATAGATCATTCATATTAAATAACTTACAAAAGCTTTTTCGGTTCTTTCCTCCACCCAGACATCCGGATTCAACCCATTTTCTTTCTTCCTAACATGAGTCTTCTTGAAAACCTCTGGTGCAATGGGAATGCACCCCAATTGTTTTTCCTATAAATAAAAAACTGAAATTTATAACAATATTTATGAATCAACTAATTATTTATTTGAACATTTGAACTAGAACTTACCATCTTTTTTGTAATTGTTCCAACGGACTTTGAACCTCCGGTGTGCAACCTCTAACCTTTTTGGCTTTTTCTGATATTGCCTTAAACTGGTCTGCGTTCTAATACAGACCGATTTAATCATGAAGATGCGATAACATCATATTCTGGCATTCACCATCATCCTGAATTTTCTATAGCCAGGCAGACAGTCTGACGAATGTCTTCCTCTCAAATATGGTCGAGATGACTTGATTGTGTCTCGGATCCCAAGTACACATAGTATGAATAAAAGAAATTGAATAATGTTAATTATATAGTAAAAAAAGTAAAATATACTAATTAAACTTAACTAAAAATGTGTACCTTAAAATTATTAAATATCGCCTGCCGTATACCGTTTTGGATCTCCGCCAAGAGTGATAAGCCTATGTATAGAGTCTCCTAACACTTTCTTTTAAATCCCCAACAATATTCTTTGTCGGATGCCACCTGCAAAATAGATAATAAATGTGTTAGTTCATGAATAATATATTAAACGATAAGAAACAAATAGATAACAAACAAACTTAGGATAATCCATGAGGATCAATCATGACTCTACCAAGTCTGTCCTTCTGGACATGAACTAGAGGAGACATCCCATCAACTGGAGTAGCACTAGCTGTATTTATAATTGAGGCTGATACATGCTCATAACGTTGAGTCAATGGAGGCGTATCGGCCATAGCATTTGACTGCTCGCTACTAGAATCTCTAATCCTCATGGAAGATAACGTAGGAGATTAACCTATGGAGATGGAGTACCTGCCGATAAGGGTCATCCCCGACGAATAGCCTGTAAAGGTAGGTCCTCGAGGCGTACCTGAAGGCAAGGCTTGTGAAGAAGAGGAAGCATCGATTATTTTTTATAATTTGGATAATACAGTCGAGAATTCGCTATACCAAATAGAACAGCAAGTACATGTGCATCATGGTTGATGCGCTCTAGCATAGAAAAAACAGATCCTGCAATATCCTCAGGATATATGGGTCTCCTAGACTTCTTTTTTCTAGCTTGTTTATTCTGGATAAGTCCAAGATGCTCGCGATATCTATCACTGTCACCTCCTGATGACATATGTTTGCAAATTTACATGTATAATATATATAAAAATCATAAATTCAATTACACTATTCCTCCTCACTTGTTTCAATTCCATCATCATCCCATTCTTCCTCCTCAGTTGTTTCATTTACATTATCGTCTCATTCTTCATCATAAAATGATTCATTTTCCTCATTCTCATACATTTCTTCATCAACATTCAGCATATCATCATCAGATACTTCTTCTAATATGTGTTGAGGATGTTCTAGTGTGGTTTCCAATTCAACATCAACTTCTTGTTGAACATTTGCGACATCATTTTTATACGCCACATCTAAGATATTTTCAATTTCAATTATTCCCACACACTTACTTTTATGAAGATCAACCAATCAACTTTGTCTATACGCAATGAATATGAAGCGTAATGCACTTGTTTGACATTTTGTGCAATGATAAAAGGATCATAACTTCTGTATTTCCTTGAATGATTAACTTCATTATATTATCTTGATGGTCCACCTTTATACCACTATGTGATGGTTCAAACCAGTCACATCAAAACAATACAATCTTCTTCATAGGCCAGCCTAAATACCTCACTTCAATAATCTCATGAATGACATATTAATATTCAATAGTTTGACCAGTACCATCAACATCACCTTGTATGTAGACACCAATATTATTTGTTTTCTTGTTCCTAGAAACTTCTTCAGTTTGAAACTTAAACTTATTTACACAATGCTTATTCATTCTCAGCACTTGAGATTCGGGTCCAAGTGCTACTTCTTTCACTAATTGCAAATGTTGAACACTTGAGTATTCATCGTAAACCTATGTGATTGTTATTTCAAGCAATATAATTTAGTATTAATTGAATATATTGTTAAATACTTAGTGATTGCACACTTACATAGTTGTATATCCATTTGAAAACCTCCATATAGATGGCTTCATTACCCAATGTGTTTAAGAACAAGTTGATCATTTTACATTCAAGTATTTAGTTAGTTGATCAACACTTATTATTATGTAATTTTATAACATATTTTTAACAATTACTTGAGTATGGTTAAATCTCTAGACAATTAGAAAAATATATGTCATAGTTGATTGCATTCCATATAAGTTAATCCTCGCTTTCCACGCTTTTTAGATCCTCGACCATTTTGATTCAAAATAGGTATCGGTGGAAATGAACGATCAATATTGCCTTCCACATTATAATTGGGTCTGTTACTCCTACGTGATACATCATTACCAAAGTAATAGGAATAAAAATCACCATGTTCTCTCCCAATATGACTTTGAACAAATGATCCTTCGATCTTTCCCCTTTGCTTAATTGTTTGTTTGGATTTGCCAATTTTTCTGCATGTATATGTGTATATATATCTTTTGTCTTACCCTTAACATCCATCACTGTGTTAAATAAATTATCAAAATATTTTTTTAATGTGCATCACATCAAGATTATGCTGTAGCAGATTCTCCTTCAAATACGACAAATCCCAAATATACTTTGTTTAGTCCAATTATGTTCAACACCATATCTAGGAAATCTAGAAGGTGAAGCTTCTCTAACTTTAGGTAATTGAGGAACCCTCTCCCAAATTTGATGCCATGTAACTAATGGAGGCGGGGGGTCACTTTCAACCTTATTTTTCCTAAATGTATTATTCATCTTTCTAAACTCATGATCCAGTGGCAAGAACTGGCGATGACAATCAAATCATATATTTTTCTGCCATGCTTAAAGAGATTGACTAACTATTTTCCATGCAATACAAACATGCTAGCTTTCCAGCTGTCATCCAGCAAGACAACATCCCGTATGCAGGAAAATCATTAATTGTCCAGATTAAAGAAGCACGCATAGAAAAATTATGCTTAGTTGATATATAAAATAAGTCAAAACGCCTTCAAACCACAATTGTTTGAGTTCATCTATCAATGGTTGTAGATAGACATCAATCAAACTTTTTAGATTACCGGGACCTGGAATAACACAACTTACAAAGATGTAGGGACTGGTCATGCACATTATAGGAGGAACATTATATGGAATAAGAAACACCGACCAACATGAATAAGGGGAAGCAACATTAGACAATGGTGTAAAGCCATCTAAACACTACCCCAATCTAACATTTCTTGGTTCACTAGCAAAATCTGAATATATATTATCAAAATGTTTCCATGGATCACCATCACATGGATGAGATAATATACCCAACGACCTTCTATATTCATAATGCCATCTCATAGGCAAACCTCATTGATGCATACAACCTTTTTAACCTAGGAATGAGAGGTAGATAATGCATCGCCTGAACTGGGACAATCTTTCCAGCCAAAGTCCTCTTATAAAGAGCATGTCCATAAAACTTACAAGTACTAATTCAGTATCAGAAGTGTAAAACAACATACAACCATTAATATAACAATGAATTCTATCAAACGTCAATCCTAACTTGGACACAAAACGCTTTGCCTGATAGAAGTTCTTTGATATGCTAAACTCCGGATTAACTAGTTCACCCAAAAGATCAACCATTGAGTCCATAGTCACATTAGAAATATTCCAGTCTGATTTAATATTCATTAATCTAAACATAACTGACAGGGCAAAATGCGGACTCCCTTCACACAGTGGACGACTAGACTCTTCTAATTAATCATATTAGCGTCTTGCTTCTTTATTAGGAGCTTCATCAAAATACTATTCTGGTTCCATCCCCCTTGAAGACTGAAAGCATCGTTGATCATTTCATAAACCCTATAATGTTCAACATAACATGTTCAACCTTAACATGTTCAACACTAATTTGAAGCATCGTTGATCATTTCATAAACCCTATAATGTTCAACATAACATGTTCAGCCTTAACATGTTCAACCCTAATTTGACCATATGTTGCAATCCTATTATATACATCCAAAGGCATCGAATAATAAAACGTATCATCCAATCCATCAATTTCTCCATGATCAATCCATACAAAATATATCGGCTTAAATCCATTATGGTACAAATGAACCATAACCTTATCTGGGTTAAAAAAATTTAAACACTTACATGCACTATAAGGACACCTAACCAATCCATTATTCTTGAAAATGTCAAGTGTCATTGTATGGTCAATAAAATTTCTAACACTGTCATATACTGGGGTTTCAAACCAACACCAGTTTCATAATGCATATTTTACATCCACAAAAGATGATCTATCTAAAAAAATATACATATTCAATTAGTTTTGACTTAATTAAAGCAAAGTATAAATACTAGTTAGATGGACACAAACACATTATTGAAAACAATTATAATTAAAATTTAGAAGTATCAACCTTACCTCCTACTTTGATGAAAGAATCAATTTAGTTTTGTATCAATTTTTTTAGATATTGAGCTTCCTCAGTTGCCTAGCACGAAAAGTTCTAAAATTAGTTAAATATAAATTTCAAATCAGAGAATATTAGTTTTTGATGCAGAAAGCAAGTGACACCTCTTCGTGCCACTTGTAAGTGGATATCCAAGAACTATGCGATGAGAACTGAATTCGCAGTCAATAGTTCTACTTTTAGCATTTTGATTGATGGGTTGTGTAAGAGTGGCAGGACTCATGATGCTCTCGCACAGTTTGATGAAATGACTGAAAGAGGTGTATTGCCTACTAAGATTGATATATATTCAAAATAAGTTCAAGTTTTCAATGCAAGTTCATATCTAATTTCTAAACTTAATTAGCTATATATTCAAGCTAATTAGTTCTAAGTTCAAGCTCAAGTTCAAGTTTCCTCTAATTAGTTCAAGTCCATATCTCTAATGTGTGTGTGTGTATATATATACACACATATAAGTGTGTGTGTGTATATATATAATTTTAAAAATTCTAATAAATTTAATAATTTCCAAGTTTAAGAATTTCTAATTAAGTTTACGAATAAAATTCAATAATCCCAAACTTCAACTATGAATGTTTAACTAGTCTAACTTTTAACTTTTAATTATTTCTTAGCTCTAACTTCTAATTTGAAGAAAACTAAGTTAAAATCCCCAATTTGAAGAAAACTAACCCTAAAATCTAAAATCCTCAATTCTCTCCCTAACTAACAATAATCAAATGTAAATCAATAATTTAATAAACTAAAACAATATACAAACTAAGAAATCAAATATAATTACTAGAGTTTTTTTTAAAAAAAATTGAACTCTAACCTTATAACAAGAAGGAGGGGCAGTAACGAAAGATGGTGGCGGCGGGGTGGCAGCAGGGGTTGGCCGATGACGGGGGAGGATTATGGCACCGGCATGGATAGTCGTGGCAGCAGTTTACGGTGGTCTGACGATGAGGAGGGAGAGAAGAAAGAGAAAAGAGAAAGAATGGGAAATTTGGGGGGAAACCCCGTCAATATTTTAACATAATTAAATGAAAAGCGAAAGAATGAGAAATTTGGGGGGAAACCCCGTCAATATTGTAACATAATTAAATAAAAAGCTACGGGTAGTGTCTCTTTGTCCGTCGCTTTTTAAAAAATGTTTGACCTATATTTTAACAAAAAAGTGACGGACTAAACGACATTGTATGTCGTTTTTTTAAAGTGTTGACCATATATTATTGACCAAGAAACGACGGACTTAAAGATGTCATCCGTCGCTATAATAAAAAAATATTAATAAAATAAAATATATTAAAATCAACGGACATAGTGGTTAGGTTTTTAATTTATATTTAATTATTTTTAGACGTACGGCGTGCTACACATATTAAATAAGTGATTATTAATCATATATATTTGCGCGAAATTCCACAGAAAAAAGCGACGGAACTAAGAGATGTCAATAGTCGCTTTTTGTAAAATAATTTTATAAATAATTATTTTTATTGAAAGGCGATAGACAATGTGACAAATGGTGTCGCTTTTGGCAGCGATGCCATCCGTCGCTTTTCTGTCCGTCATTTTTTCATTGTTTTTGAGTAGTGTAATTAATTATAATATGTGTATGAAAAAAATAAGAAGTCTTTTAGTGCTAAAAATTTATGTTAGTATTAGGGAAAATGCACAAGTACCCCTTCAACCTATGCTCGAAATCTCAGAGACCCACTTATACTATACTAAGGTCCTATTACCCCCCTGAACATATTTTAAAAGTAATTTTCTACACCTTTTTGGCCTACGTGGACTAGCAGAAAAAAAGTCAACCAGCATTGGGCCCACAAGATAGTGCATAGGCTGAAAAGGGGTATAAAATTATTAATAAAATAACTTCAGGGGGGTAATAGGACCTTAGTATAGTATAAGTGTGTCTCTGAGATTTTGGGCATAGGTAGAGGGGGTACTTTTGCATTATCCCTTAGTATTATATTATTTGTCCTAAGCTAATATTTCACCTACCTAATAAGGGATGACAATGGGACGGAGGCGAGTGTGAAGCAAAGCGGATATAAGACTATGCGGGGTGGGAGAAATTTAAGATTATGCGGGAAGGGTACGGGGACGGTAAAGGCAATTATGTGTTAGAATATAAAAAATTCATGTCAGTAGGTATTAAATTAATATAGCTTAACGAGAAAAAAACATATAAAATTTACTTTGAGTAACAAAATCAATTTTAAAAGTGTAACGATCCGAACCGTGTTTATTTAGAAAGGATAAGGAGGTGCAAAAATTTCAGACACTGTACCGCTACAGCGGGACTGATGCCGCTAGTACGGCGCCACTGCAGTGGCAACTTATCACGCTAAAGCGGGATCAGTCAGACAAAATCGTAATTTCAAAAAATTGTTAATTTTTTATCTTTCTAAAATACCCTAATAGATCGTAAATCACCATAGGAACCTCAAAAAAATTATTTCATGTTGTGAAAAGAAGGAGAAACAACTTTCTTGCATAGAGATGGTAGAATCTTGCGAGTTCATAACCAAGTCCACCGTAACAAATCGGAAAATCTGGAAAGCAAAATCAAAAACTATTAAAATTTCTTGGTGCCCAGGTAGGTTAGATTTTTATATTTGAGTAGTTATAAATCCATACATACCATGTAATATATGAATTCAAAAATATGAGGTATGTATAGACCTTCGTGCACCAAGTAATTTTGTGGGAAGTTGCTATAATTAAATGTTATGGGGTTATGTCTTGTTGAGACGATAACCAGTCAAGGTTCTTAATTGTGTTCATGAATGGGTTTCTTTTTAAGTTATGGTACCGGTAGGAGGAAGGATTCCAGAAACATATTATCTTTGAAAGTTGTACTGATAGTTGTGTAAAGACTTGTGGTTAGATTTAAGAAAAATAGTAGCCAAACTTTATAAAGAACTATGATTGGACTTGTGTAATACCGTAAGAATCTACATGTAATTAAGCATGTGAGTAGGTGATGGTTGTGATTCTCTGATTGTGTGATATACACTTGCTTGCTTCATTGTGATACTTGTGTATGTATGCATGTTGCAATATTGATCATAGATGTTGAATGAGATATATGAATATAGATACCATGATCTTGATGTGTTATTGTGATTGTGATTGGGATTGGCTGCCATATTCTAGTACACTAACTGGAATTGGATTTCCACGTTCCACATACTAACTGGGATTGGCTGCCAAATTCCAGCATACGAACTGAAATTGGTTGCCACATTCTGGCATAAAACTTGGATCGGGTTGTCAGGTTCCGACATAAAACTTGTATCGAAATTTCACGTTCTGGCATGCTAAACAGTTTGACTCTGGGTCCCATGAGAGGGCCAACTACTTGTGATAAAATGCATATAGTGAAATATGTTATGCTCAATATCGTAAGGGTGGTAGTTCTACTTGTGGTATACAATGTGGTTAGTATGTGTAAGCTATAATCTAATGGAACCTTAAGGGTGGTAGTGGTACTTGTAGTATACAATGTGGTTAGTATGTTTAAGCTATGATCTAATGGAACCTTAAAGGTGGTAGTGGTACTTTTAGTACACAATGTGGTTAGTATGTATGAGTTATGATCTAATAAAACCTTAAGGGTGGTAGTGGTACTTGTAGTATAGAATGTTGTTAATATGTTTAAGTTATGATCTAATGGAACTTTAAGGGAGGTAGTGGTACTTTTACTATACAAGGTGGTTAGCATGTCTAGGTTGTGACCTCATAGGAAGAAGATAGGTGGTAATTGGAGGGTGTTGAAAGAAACGGGCTAAGGGTGGAGAAACGAGTGGTCCAGACATGATCTTTTATTGTTCACTTCATATATTATGAGATGGGCGTCGGGTTGACCGATGATGCCTACTAGTACTATGGTTGTACTGATACTGCTCTTGCTATGTCTTTTGACATAGTCTGGGTGCAGGATTGGTGTTGTTTCCTCAGGTGAAGATAAAGAAATCCTCGAGCAGCTTTGACTTTCATTTCGCATAGTAGAAGTTGTGTATTTTGAATAATTGGCCTTATTGTTCCCTTAGTGGCTCTTGTACTTGTCAAACTGTGTCCTTGGGATTGGTAAAATATTATTTAGAATTGTATTTCAAATGAGTTAATTCTTAAAATTCTTAGCTTCCCTTTGTTTTGTTTAAATTCCGCATGTTTTCTAGTTGTTGCGTTTTGAGGGTTCTCCTATGTAGGTATTAGAGTAGGTGCCCACACGGCCGGTGGGTTTAATCGTCACAAATAAGTATCATTAAAAAGAGTTGTTTTAAAGGATGTTATCACTACTATATCTATTTTTTGTTAATTTTCCACATGTATAAACCTTGGGGTATGAGGGTTCTTCTACTTAGGAGTTAGAGAAGGTGCTCGCACGGCACAGTGGGTTGGGTCGTTACAATTGGTATGAGAGCCTAGGTTATTGGTCTCCCCGTACAATAGAAAATTTTGAATTATACTTCTGTGGATTGCTGTGTTGATGTCCACATTTAATATACAAGAAGCTAGGAAGCATTCTAGGAAGTCGCTCCACTCCTTTAGTTTTTCGTGCCTAGCATCGCTTGTGGTATAAGTTTAGTCCAACTGGTATCTCTCGATTCCAGTTGGTATCTAGACAATGTGAACTGACTTCGTCAATATAAATAAAGAACACCAACAAGTCAATTGCAATAGGAAGTTTCCAATTGGTATCTAGCCCTAGGGGCTATAAAGAGTGTGGATGGTCAGTATTGACCATCTATGGGATGAACTAACCATTAACATTTAAACTTTGTGTGTGTTATAGGTGGAAAATTACGAATGTGTGTTTCTTGTTGCCTGAAGAATAATTGGAGATGTGTGACTTGTGGTTTGGAATTTTACTATATTGTGCATAGTTGTTTGAATTATTCTATATTGTACCTTGCTCATCTAATTAATTAATTAGGTATGTGGAAGAATTTTTTGGATGACCTAAATTAATGACTGGATTGTTACAATCGTGCGAGTTGCAATGTCTGGGTGTATCCTGGGGATGTGAGCATTGTGGTATCAAGCTACCTTTCAATTTTAGAACCCGAACCTTGTGTGTCATAGACGAATAAATTGAGAAGCCCGATCATATGGTAGAAAGGGAGGTCAAAAAATATTCGAAAGTGATCAAGGTTCTCATTCCGTCTTAGCCGTTGCAGCAGGATTTTTGCCATTGGCGCAATGCCGCTACAGCGGGATTATCTCGCTAAAGCAAGACAGAAAGAGACAGAACCTCACCAAAAATTTCATGTCCTTCCTTGTTTCAAATAACAACCCCACATGGATCCAAACCAATCCCTATGGCTCCTAAACCAGTGTTCAACAACAAAAGTATCTAAAAATTGATTAAGAATTTTAAGACGTGATACTCCGAGAGCCAAAAACGAGTATCGGAGTGCTGTAAAAACTTAGTACTATCAAAGGGTAAAAATAAAATCAGTTGGTCAAAAATAAAATATCCATAAGTAAAAAGAAAAGAAAACCAATGAAGGACTCTCATGCTGGGTGGTGTCCATGTATGAGTCCATGTTCCCGGGGTGCTCCAAGATGGCCCAGGACTCGTTGAGCATCGAAAACAATGAGAAGTCCCTAAATTATAGCTGGGAATCTCCTTGATAGGGGCAACAGAAATAGCCTTATTAGTCTTCCACATCACCATTCCTCACCACTCCTTTCCTCCTCTCTGGCGTAGCTGGAGGTGAAACAACTCCACCTCTAGGGCGGTGCTGGGGGGAACCGGAGTGAAGTTAGCATACACACTCTCCATCTTCTTATGTACTATGTTCGGGTCTATATCGACCCGTTCACCTAAGAGGGGGTCCTCACCATCTGAATCCACAACCTCCCTACTACTGCTAGCCTAGCTCGTCCTCATCCTCTTGTGCTTAGCTACAAAACCTGCTCAAACTAATAGAGGGTGAATAGAGGGGTTAGGCAATACCTCGTTGGCATCAAACAAGGGCACCCCTGCCCGCTTGCATAAGGTAGTGATAACACCGCGAAGAAAGAAAGCTTTCTTGTTGCCTCGATAGAACATCTTCCTCTCCAAGATAATATGTGCCCCTACATTCAGTTGAATGCCCTGTATAGCGCACGCCACCACCAGAGCCGAGGATAAGTGACGTCCGTGCGGTTACTTGACCGGCGAATTCTCCTAGATACCAAGTGTAGCCACCTCTTAGCATCTAGTGACCAGTTAGCATTAGTGAAGCCCTCTTTTGTATCCTAATAAACCTGATCACATTTTGTATGATCCACAATAGTGTCATGTAGCCACTCCACATCCATCTCCCTAAGATTTTCCTCGAACAGCAGGTTTGGAACCTCAGGCACTTCCACCACCTCATTGATGGCAGTAACATTCAGGGGAATGTCAACTACCCCAATGCGAATACTAGATAGGGATAGTCCCATCGTACGGTGGGAAGACTCTTCTGGTTCAAAAATAAATTTACAAAATCATGCGGGAACAGCTCCGCGATGCCGACTTGATTCTCGACAAAAATCTAAAAGTTAGAATCCAAGTTTGACTTCATTAAAAGTTAAACATAAGCGAGGGATCTTTTGGGTATTTTAGGGGAGGGTTATATATTGGTTTTAGATCATATTTTTCCACGAATTCCCACTCAAATAAAATCCCCAAATCAAAACCCAAAAGTTCTCACCTCTCTCTACTTTCACTCTCTATTCAACCTCCATTGAAGAAGCTCTGAAGCTTGAAGAAGAAGACCGAATTCCCAAGTTTTTCTAATCAAATTGGAGGCTAAAGTCTTTATTAAGGTATGGTTTCTTTCACTCTTGGGATTCCTTTCCCCAAGACTTCCTTTCAAAGAGACTTTCAAACTTTCCCAAACTAGGGTTTTTCTCTAGACATGGTCTTCTTTGAAAAATGAAATTAGGAATAAATTGTGATGAATTATGGTCAAGTAATGTTGTTTAAGTATATATTAGTGGTTAATTGTTGTTGTTCACTCAATATTCCCATAGACCCGTGTATTTCCCAATTTTATGAAAACCTTGAATTGATATGGTGAATTGTGAAGAAGATGAATGAGTTGATTGAATACATTGATGTTTATTATGTAATTGCTTGTTGAATATACCTTAATGATGCATTGGCTATGTAATCTTGGTAATTGAAGTATGGAGTTAATGAAAGGGCAAGAAGGAATGAAGGTTAATTCTTCTTGAATTCAATTATGAAGTATGAATTACTTAGATTTTGATGCTTCTATGTCTAATATGTGGTTATGATGCTGATAGAAAGTATTCCTCATCCTTCACCCTAGAATATTGAATTGGTTATGAAGTATGCAAGTATGTTTTGGTATGATTATTATATCTATGAAAGTAGTTTCTCTTGATTATAATAAAGTGTTGAGTGAAAGGTTTACTCAATTCTATGTGGTTTCTAAAGTGAGAGAATTGTTCTCACTTATGAATGCCTATGAGCTATTATGATAAGATGTTCACAGAGGGATCTATAAGATAGTAATGTGATCTTGTATATTTAGTATGATGATTATTAAAGGCAATAAATGATTAGCACCTAAAGGACATGTAAATGACATGGAGGTCTCATGTTTAGCAAGTCCAGCCTCCCACATGGGTTTCTTCACATTTAGCAAGTCCGGATTCCCACAATATGTGTTGTCTCATGAGATGGAAACCTCCACATTTGTGAGTCAAGGTTTCTACTAACAATCTCCTTGACCCTTATCTATGTGCCCACATAGGACTATATCTAAGTGGATCCACCCAGATAGGTATGTAAGATTGGTTAAACCTTAGGCAACTGTTAATCCTCTCTTTTCGGTGTGGGAGGAGAACACTGGATACTATCTAGCTCACATGGTCTCATGTCGGTTATTGCACTATCTTCCCTAATGTTATATGGAAAATGAATAAGTTAAGTATGTGAACTATTATTAGGGCTTGTCTTAAAAGTTACTACATAGGGTGAGGGAGGGTATGCTACTTCTATTACTCGTTGCATATGTGGGATCCTAAGGGATGGTCTTAGTAGTATTCTTGTATAAGTAAGTTGATTTCATGTTATGTATGTCAAGTTATATATGATCTTATGAATCAAGCATGTTATGATAACTTATGAGATTATGTTGTATGTATGTAAAAAGTGACTTAATGTGACGCTTAGCTTTGGATAGGGTTATGGGGTTTCTATTTTTGGCATTGCACAAGTATTATTTTAGGTTGCTTATGTGTTGGGTTATTATCATGTTGGGCTGACTTATAATGTTCCATATATATGCATGTTGAGTTATCAAATATAAAGAATGATTGTAACTAAATTGTGCCTTTTCTCATGCATTTATGATTTCATGCATAGGAACCACACTTAGTACATTTGTTTTGTACTAACCCATATTTCTCCCTTTTCCCCCAACATTGTAGGTTCCATCCATTGAAGAGCTTTTAGGCCACTTTGCAAAAATACTTGGACTTCTTCCTCCAAGTAGTGGTGAGTCCTCAAAATTCGAGGATGGTGCCTTTAATGTACCCTACTAGTATTGATATGGTCTAAAAGAAATTCGTTGCTTTCTTATTCTTAAAGACAATTGTTGTAAGCCTTAAGTAGAAATATGTACTTGTGTAAGGGATATTCCTAAATATTGTACTTTGTTTAGATGGTTTAATGTGAGACAGTAATATTAAACCAACTCCCTATATGTTGATTATGTTAACTAAACGAGAAGCCTATGTATGCTTCCTATGTGAAGATTCTAAGAAAGCTACATGTTTATATATATGCTTTGTATGCAAGAGGTCTATGTATACCTCAATATGTATAATGTTTCAAATTTTTCCGCATTTTTGACTTATGAAATTTAATGATAAATGCTAAGAGGCTAGTCTTAGTTTTCTTCGAGGAAGACGACGCTGGTTACGTCTAGGGGGTGCTCCCCCGTCGTCAAAAACTTGGTATCAGAGCATGAGATTAAATAATTTTAGGATTTATGTCTCACTAAGCCACGTCAAGCAGACTCTTGTTCATGATTGTGAAGCGCGCCACAATTATGAATAAGAGGCTATGTGATGCTTAGGAAAGTCTCACTTTGTTGGTATTCTTGAATTCTTGCTTCTAAAGTCTTAACTCCGCATAACCTTATCTTCTAATCTATTTCTTGTACTTATAGGCAATGATAAAAAGAAGGAACAATGCTTGAAGGGTCGTAGAGGAGAATTTAAATGAAGCGGTTCCCCCTCCGGCTCCTCGAAACCCTCAAGTTCATATTGAAGAAGTAGTTATGTCTAATATTGACATAAGGGCAGCCATTCATAGCTTGACCCAAGTGTTGGCTACTCAAGTTTCTAGGCATACTAAGGTCCAAGTGAAACCTAATCTTAGCACCAGCACATCAAGTATAAGGGATTTCATAAGGATGAATTCCCCTACTTTCTTTGGTTCCAAGGTGGAGGAGGACCCGCAAGGGTTCATTGATGAAGTGTTCAAGGTACTAGATTCTATAGGGGTTTATTCTCAATAAAAGGCAGAACTATCCGCCTACCAACTCAAAGATGTGGCTCAATTTTTGTATGAGCAAAAGAAGGATAAGAGGCCGGTTAAAGAAGGTCGGATTACTTGGGGATTTTTCAAGACGGCTTTCGTTGATAGGTTCATTCCCTTGGAACTAAGGGAAAGGAAAATGCAAGAATTCAACAACTTACACCAAGGGGGTATGAGTGTGAAAGAGTAAAGTCTCAAGTTCACTCAACTATCCAAATATGCTCCTACTATTGTGGCGTATTCTAGGGCCAAGATGAACAAATTTGTTATGGGGATATTCGATCTTGTCGTTAATGAATGTAGGTCGGCTATGTTGATTCCTAGCATGGAGATCTCTCATCTCATGGTTCATGCCGAACAAATTGAAGAGCAAAAGCTTAAGCAAGTTAATAGGGAATTGAAGAGGACAAGGGCCGATGATGGAAATTCTTCTAAGGCTAGATTTGAGGTACAAGATAAGTCAAGGTTCAAGAAGAGGTTCTCCAATTAAAAACCTTCTACAATTCCAAGGGTCAACAAAGTTAAAGGGTCTACACCCAAGCCTAAGGAGGAGAAAGGCAGTGGTCCTTAAGTGGAAAAGTCTCTTTGAGCTAAATATGGAAAGAAACATGAAGGCAAGTGTCTAGTTGGTATGGGAAATTGCTATGGTTGTGTCAAGAGTGGTCACATGAAGATTGATTGTCCTGTGATGAAGGCTCAAGGGAGAAAAAATTCTCAAGAACAAGGAAGTGCTCCCAATCCCCATGCTCCTAAGCAGAATCCCTTATATGCTCTTCGCTTTAGAGCTGAACAAGAGGAGTCTCCCAATGTCCTCAACGGTATGTTACAAGTGTTCTCTATTAATGTCTATGATTTACTAGATCCGGGTGCTACTTTATCATTTATAACTCTTTTAGTATATAGAGAGTTTAATGTATTACCCGATGTCCTAATGGAACCTCTTTTGATTACAACCCCTGTCGTTGACTCCGTTATGGCTAGAAGAGTCTTTAAGAGTTGTCTTGTATCATTTCCCAATAGAGTTACTTTGGTTGACTTTGTAATAATTTATATGGTTGACTTCGATGTCATATTGGGGATGGATTGGTTGCATGCTTGTTTTGCTTCCATAGATTGTAGAACAATTGTAGTCAAGTCTCAATTCCCAAATGAACTCATCTTAGAATGGAAGGAGGGAAACTCAATCCCTAGAGGTCGAATTATTTCGTGTCTAAAAGCTTATAAAATAATCTCTAAAAGGTGTCTCTACCATGTTGTGAGGGTTAAGGACCTTGAATCCGAGGTTCCTCCATTAGAGTCGGTACCCGTAGTGAGGGATTTTTTGGAAGTCTTTCCCGATGACATGCTCGGAGTTCCTCCGGTACGGGAATAGACTTCAGCATAGATATGTTGTCGGATACAAAACCTATCTCAATCCCTCCTTACCGGATGGCTCAGGCCAAGTTTCAAGAACTCAAGCTTCAACTAAAGGATTTACAATGACAAGGGTTTCATAAGACCTAGTGTTTCCCCTTGGGGTGCTCTGATGTTGTTTGTAAAGAAGAAAGATGGATCTCTTAGGATATGCATCGATTATCGTCAACTAAATAAGGTTACCATAAAGAACAAGTATCCTCTCCCTAGAATCAACGATTTGTTTGATCAATTGCAAGGGGCAAGCTACTTTTCTCAGATTGACTTGAGGTCGAGTTTTCACCAACTTAGGGTGGGAGGAGAGGACATACCTAAAATGGATTTTTGAACTATGAATGGTCACTATGAATTCCTTGTCATGTACTTTGGTCTAACAAATGTCTCGGCGGCTTTCATGGACCTAATGAATAGGGTGTTCCGAGATTACCTTGATTCCTTTATGATTGTATTTATTGATGATATTTTGGTGTATTTTAAGAGTGAAGATGAACATATGAATCATTTAGGGGTAGTGTTGTAAGTTCTTAAGGAACACCAACTAGTTGCCAAGTATAATAAGTGCGAGTTTTGGTTGAGATCGGTGGCGTTTCTTTGTCTTATTATTTGATGTGAGGGTACAGAGGTTGACCCAAGAAAACTGAGGCGGTTAAGATTTGGCCTAGACCATTGAATCCAATCGACATTAGAAGTTTCTTGGGTTTAGTCGGGTACTATAGGAGGTTTGTGGATGGTTTGTGTCCATTGCTCCTCCTTTAACTACCTTGACCCAAAAGAGTGTTAAATTTGAATGGTCGGAGGCATGTGAAAGAAGTTTCCAAATATTGAAAGACAGGCTTACTCTGCTCTGGAGTTGACTTTACCAGAGGGTAGCGAGGGTTTTCTGGCATATTATGATGCTTCTCGAGTGTTCTTCGGTTGTGTCTTTATTCAACAACTTGGGAAGGTAGTATAGCCTATGCCTCTAGACAACTCAAGGTGCATGAGACGAATCATCCAACTCATGACCTTGAATTAGAGGCCGTAGTGTTTGCCTTGAAAATATGGAGGCATTATTTGTATGGTGTCCAATTAGATGTATTTACCGACCACAAAAGTCTTCAATACGTGTTCATCTAAAAAGAGTTGAATCTTCAACAAAGAAGATGGTTTGAACTCTTGAAGTATTACGACATGAGTGTTCTCTACCACCCTTGACAGCAAAGCCAATGTGGTTGCGGATGCTTTGAGTCGTATGATCATGGGAAGTGCGTCTCATGTCAAAGAGGGTAAGAAAAACTAGTGAAAGATGTTCATAGGTTGGCTCGGTTGGGTGTTCGGTTAGAAGATTCTCCTAATGGTGGTTTTATGGTCCACCATAACTCCTGAATCGTCTTTAGTGGTTGAGGTGAAATCTAAGAAACATCTTGATCCCTTATTGATAGAGTGGAAAGTTTAGTGAGTCAGTCTCTCAAGAGGGGAATGGTGTACTAAGGTACCAAGGAATATTGTGCGTACAAAATGTGGATGATATGAGGAATTGAATTTTGGAAGAAGCTCATGGTTCCCTATATTCTATACATTGTGCCACCAAAATGTACCGTGATCTTCAAGAAGTCTATTGGTGGGACGGTTTAAAAAAGGCAATAGCGGAGTTTGTGGCTAAGCATCAAAATTGCCAACAAGTTAAGACCGAGCACCAAAAGACGGATGGTTTGACTCAAGTAATGAACATTCCTACTTTAAAGTGGGAAGCAATTAATATGGACTTTGTTGTTGGGTTTCCTCGAACCCCGAATGCAAAATGACTTAATTTGGGTTATTGTTGATAGATTGACAAAATCCACTCACTTTATCCCCATCAAGTTACTTATTTGGTTGACGATTATGCAAGAATATACATTAATGAGATAGTGAGCTTACATGGGATCCTTTTTTCCATATTTCGGATAGAGGTGCTCAATTCACATCTTGCTTGGAGATCTTTCCAAAAAGGATTGGGTACACAAGTAAAGTTAAGTACCGTTATTCATCCCCAAATGGATGGTGAAGCAGCGCGTACTATTCACACCCTAGAAGACATGTTAAGAGCTTGTGTGATATATTTTAAGGGTAATTAGGATGATCACCTACCGTTGATTGAGTTCTCCTATAATAATAGGTACCATTTGAGTATTTCAATGGCACCCTTTGAAGCATCTATGGTAGGCGATGTAGGTCTCCGGTTGGGTGGTTAGAGGTTGGTTATTGTTCACTACTTGGTCCCAAAATAATCCATGAAGCCTTAGAGAAGGTTCATATGACAAGTGATTGGCTGAAAACAACCTCTAGTCGGCAAAAGTCCTATGCCGACAACAGAATAAGAGATCTAGAATTCGAAGAAGGTGATAAGGTGTACTTGAAAATTTCACCTATGAAAGGGGTGATGAGATTTGGCAAGAAGTGGAATTTAAGTCCCCGGTATGTGGGTCCCTATAAAATATTGCAACAGGTCGGAAAGTTGCGTATGAGTTGAAACTAACTAGTGAACTAGATTCGGTCCATCCCGTATTTCATGTCTCCATGTTAAAGAAGTGTATTGGTAGTCTCGTATCCATCCTCCCCATTGAAGGGTTAAGTGTGGATGAGAATCTTTCCTATGAAGAGGTTCTGGTGGAAATTCTAGATCGCCGAGTCAAGATGTTGAGGAACAAGGAGGTGGTCGCCGTAAAACTCCTATGGAGAAATCACCTTGTTGAGGGAGCAACCTGGGAGGCTGAGGCCGATATGAAATCCCATTATCCTCACCTCTTTCCTCAAATTTCTAGCCAAAGTTGAGGTTAGTAATCCTCCTAAAATAAAATAATTAATAATTTTGAGTTTGGATTCATTTGTTAAGATGTGCATAATTATGGTAAAGGTTTATGCTAAAATGAGATTTCTTGTATATATGCTCTTTTGCTTAACTTGCACTTATTTGTGATTTTGTGCATATTTGCTTCTATGAAATGATATCGAGCATGTTAGGAACTTTTAAAAGAATTTGTGAATAAGTGACTCTTATTGTTATGTCGAGCTCATGTTGATATTAAGAAGGTATTTCCTCATGTGGTGAAGTCGAACTCTTATATGAAGTAAATTATGATTCAAGTGGCTATGTGTAAATGTCATGTTCATGTTTTGAATGGAGTTGGGAAGTACTCATATGAGATGTGACTCATGATGATTTTATGTTGTTGTGTTGTTGGTTGGGCTTCTAGTATTGAGTGTATCCTCTCCCTACAAAAAGATTTAAGTGTCATTCGGGGATGAATATTCCTAAGAGGGGATAATGTAACACTCCGAAAGTTCATGACTTGGTCTACAGCCTAATATGATGAAGTAAAACTTAAAACATTGTTTCTAAGACTAAAATAAGGTATTGAAACCAAGTGGGAATCGTTAGAGTCAAAACATCAAGAAACGTCCAAGACATATGTAAAGTAGTGCAATTGAACAAGTAAAACGTCCTTAGGTTTTGTAAAGGTTTGGAAGTGTTGAATAGAGTCTAAAACTTGTACAATTACTTCAAATAGATAAAAACATGTATATAGGGTGAAAACGTCCAGCTCTGACCCCCAGAGATTGCCCTAGGGGTGTACGAAGGGACCCCACCCTTGGCCAAGCAAGCTGCCAGAGCAACAGCCAAATTGGCCTTGGCAGTAATAGTTCCGCGTCGCGGACATGGTCCCACAAAGACCAAATGTCTTGGTATGCGTCGCGGACACGTAGCGGACTCTTATGTTTCGAAAATTAATTTAGAAAATCATGCAGGAACAGCTCCGCGACGCGTACTTGTTTTCCGACAAAAATCTGAAATTTCAAATCCAAGTTTGACTTCATTAAAAGTTCATCTTAAGTGAGGGCTCTTTTGGGTATTTTAGGGGAGGTTCATATATATTGGTTTTAAATCAGATATTAACCACAATTTCCCACTCAAATCAAATCCCTAAACCAAAATCCAGAATCTCTCACGTCTCTCTACTTTCTCTCTCTATTCAAACTCCATTGAAGAAGCTTTGAAGCTTGAAGATAAAGACCAAATTCCCAAGTTTTCTACTAAAATTGGAGGCTAAGGTCTTTATTAAGGTATGGTTTCTTTCTCTCTTGGGATTACTTTCCCCAAGAGGTCCTTTCAAAGAGATTTTCAAACTTCCTCAAACTAGCATTTTTCCTACACATGGGTCTTCTTTGAAAAAGGGAATTAGGAATCAATTGTTATGAATTATGGTCAATAAATGTTGTTTAAGTATATATTAATGGTTAATTCTTGTTATTCACTCAACATACCCATGAACCTATGTCTTCCCCTAATTTCATGATAACCTTGAATTGATATGGTGAATTGTGAAAAGGATGAATATGGTTATTGACTACATTGATGTTTATGTTTCTTTGAATCTACAATAATCATGCATCAGCTATGTAATCTTTGGTAATTGAATTATGGAGGCAATGAAAGGGAAAGAATGTATGAGGTTGATTCTTCTTGAATTCAATTACGAAGTATGATTTACTTAGATTGTGATGTTGATAGCAAGTGTTCATAATCCTTAACCATAGACTATTGAATTGGTTATGAATTATGCAAGTATGTTGTTGTATTATTATTATGTAAATGAGAGTAATTTCTCATGATTATAATAAAGTGTTCTGTGAAAGGTTTACTCACTTGTATGTGGTTTCTAAAGTGAAAGGATGGTTCTCACTTATGAATACCTATGATCTATTATGATAAGATGTTCACATATGGGTATAAATGTGATATTATATAATGAGTATGATGATTACTAAAGGAAATAAATGCTTAGCATCGAAAGGACATGTAAATGAGATCGAGGTCTCACGTTTAGCAAGTCCAGCCTCCCACATGGGTTTCTTCATGTTTAGCAAGTCCTATTCCCACAATATGTGTTGTCTCATGAGATGGAAACCTCCACGTTAGTAAGTCAAGCTTTATAGTAACAATCTCATGGACCTTTAACTATGTGCCCACATATAACTATTGCTTAGTGTATCCACCTAGATATCTATGTAAGATTAGTTAAACCTTAGGCAAAGTGTTAACCCTCTCTTTTCGGTGTAGGAGGACAACACCAAATTTCATGTAGCTCACATAATTTCATATCGGTTATTGCACTGTCTTCCCTAATGTAATATGGTAAATGAATAAGTCAAGTATGTGAACTATTATTAGGGCTTGTCTTAAAGGTAACTACATAGGGTGAGGGAGGGTATGGGACTTCTCTTACTCATTGCACATATGGGATCCTAAAGGATGGTCTTAGTAGTGTTCTTGTTTGAGTAAGTTTATTTCATGTTATAGATGTCAAGTTATATATGAACTTATGAATCAATCATGTTATGATAAACTATAAGATTATGTTGTATGTATGTAATAAGTGACTTAATGTGATGCGTAGCTTTGGATTGGGTTATGGGGTTCTATTTTTGGCATTGCACAAGTATTATTTTAGGTTGCTTTTGTGTTGGGTTATTATCATGTTGGGTTGACTTATAATTTCCATATATGTGCATGTTGAGTTATTAAACATAAAGCATGGTTTTGACTAAATTGTACCTTTTCTCATGCATTGATGATTTTATGCATAGGAATCATACTTGGTACATGTGTTTTGTACTAATCCATATTTATTCCCTTTTTACCCAACATTGTAGGTTCCGGCCATTGAAGAGCTTCTAGGTCACTTTTCAAGGATACTTGGACTTCTTCCTCCAAGTTCGAGGATGGTGCCATTAATCTACCTACTAGTATTGATATAGTCTAAAAGACATTCGTTGCTTCCTTATTCTTAAAGACAATTGTTGTAAGCCCTAAGTGGCAATATGTACTTGATTAAGGGCTATACCCAAATATTGTACTTCGTTTAGATAGTTTAATGTGAGACGATATTATTAGACTAACTCCTTATATGTTGTTTATGTTAACTAAATGAGAAGCCTATATAAGCTTCCTATGCAAGGAGTCTAAGTAAACTCCATATAAATCAATGTGTATTAAGTTTCAAATTTTTTCTGTATTTTTGACCTATGATATGTAATGATGAATGCTAATAGGCTAGTTTTAGTCTTCTTCTAGGACGACGACACCGCTTACATCTAGGGGGTGCTCCCCAATCGTGACACTTAGGATCCCTATCTTGAATGAATGAAAAAAGTGAAAGTCTAGGATCGGTAGACCTAAAGTAGGTACCCTTCTATGCAAAACTAATATGGAACGTTGAATATGAAAAGAAGGTTAAGACTGAACTATCCTAATGAACGTTGATTGGCAGCCCTTGTGGACCCCTTCTTGGTAGTAGTATATTGAGTTGGTAGGACTTAGACCTTTTCAAATGCTATCACGTGAATGAACGTACCCTATAAGAACAAAGGCAAAGCACCGAGTGGATATGCTTGTTGTAGTAGCTCTACTTGAGGATGAGACTAGAGTACAAAGAATCCCTTGATACCCACTAAGCTATATGCCTACACAGATGTGTCCTTAGTTATTGATACGCTCAAACTTACTTCTCAAATAAGAAGTAATGCGGTCGTATCAAGTAAAGCACCCAACTAATGAAGTTGGGATCGTTCCCACGAGGAAAATAGTTCAGACTTAACTTCAATATATTATTACTATTAATTAGTCAATTATTTCCTTAGAAAAAAAAAGACAATAAAAGTGGGGTTTTTATTTCTAAATTAGTAAAGATAACTAAATGAATTAAAGTAACCAGCTAGCAGAATCAAACCTTGAAGTTTAATCAATTAATAAAAGTAACTAGGGTTTAAGTGTTCCCCACAGGTTCATAACTTGATAATTCTAACTATAACAATTCTTTCCTAGTATCTTGCATGCAAAGTGATAAGTTATGTATTTCTAAATCCTTGGTCCGGCATCTAGAAAATTTCACTCCACACCTTGGTCCGGCTACGTGTGTTCTATACTAACCCTTACTTTTACCTCATATTAAGCATTGTATTCGATATTTGACTAAGTTATTACCTCGTACCAATCAATACTAGCCTATTAGATAGTATACACTAAATCTATGTTGATAATTCTTTTCCTATTATCTACCTCCTTGGTCCGGCAAGTAGCATTAAGGCGAGTTCTAACGTTGGCCATCCATTAAAAATACTTCTAAACGAAAGAATTATCAATACATGCAAGACACTATTCTAGAATTGTTATTTTAGTTAGATTTTACCTCATTATTTACCAATGGTTCCCAGAACCCTAGTTATGGAGTTTAGTTACCCATAGTCATAATCACAATATTCATATATGTAATATAAGAATTCATGCACTTACTTCGATGAGAAAGAATAAAATCAAGAAGTTCACTTGATTAATCAACAAATGCACCAACAATCAATTCCAGAAAAAGTGTATCAATTACTGAAACTAATCGAAGACTAAAGATTCTCCAAAAGTCTAACAATCACAGAGTTTACTAACAAAGAGTCTAACATAAGAGAATCTAAACATAAGAGAGTCTAACCCTAAAAACGAGGTTTTTACAACTATTTATAAAAAAAAAACCTAATAAAAGAAGGACTCTAATTGCTGAAAATCTGTCAAAACGCGTCCGAGTCGACGGACCTCGTAACGGGCCGTCGTGGTCATAATGGGCCGTCATGGCCTCCGTCATCCTATACTTCACAAATTCTTCTACTGCTTTCTTCATTACCCTCGATGAACAGGTATGACAGACCGTTCCAAGCATGGCAGTCCTTCGAGGGTCTCCGTTCCATAACACTTAAACTTCTTGGAATTAGGGTACTGGACTACTTCTCTGATCATCACGACGAACCAGCAGGACGGAACGTCATGGCTATGACGGTCCGTCATGCACTTCGTAACCCTACACTTGGTCATACTTCCCCATCATCCTTCAGCAGCTTCAGTACGATGCCACCTACGGACCGTCACAGGCACGATGGACCGTCACAAGCTCTATAGGTGGTAACTTTTTTGCATTTTTTGCTCAAAAACTTTTGCATTCATCTTTAGACAAATTTCCTGCAAATAAAGGGAAACTTACATAAAAATAAATACAAAAAGGCTTTTGTACACACACTAAACTTAAGGAAAAGGAATAAAAATACCGTGAAACCACGGTATATCAACACCCTCAACTTAAATTCGTTGTTTGTCCTCAAGCGACGCACTATGACTCACTACAAAATCTTTGTACAATAGTATCCATGTTTTAGCTTTCGCAATCATTTGGCTATCAATCCCGATCAGTCTCATCATGTTTATGCATGTTATCACTATTGGGCTTGAATTATGTGGAATCAGACCATGACACAGACTCACCACGCACAAACACCTATCTTCTTCAATTTCTCACCGAGGTGCTAATATTTCCGATATTGCAACTAGTGTCCTCACTTCAAAACAACATCCTCATTTTTCACACAATGATTTCAGTTTGAGTATAAGGATTACTTTTCAACACTCACTCTCAGAACAAATTCACAACTCATTCATACATATTGCATAAGCTTGCCCTTATTTTCACTGCTTTAAGTTTGCTATACAACTTTTAGGATCACGATAGGACTTTCTTAGCTTGTATCATAGGCTTAGGGTTAGGTAGGGTATATTTAGGTATACTTTAGTGACTTTTTCCCTCCTTGACATATCGGCTAAACATACCACTTTTTATCATTTTATTTCGCCCAATTTCTCATATTCTTTCCCCTTGCTATTTTCCTTTCTTTCTTCATTTGTGTAAGTGACTCTCTTCTTTTCTTGCTTGTATTTATTGTATTTTTATTTTATTTTTTTTTTATTTCACTTTTCTTTCAACTGGTTCTTGAGTCACTTTAGTTTTGTTCTTTCTCTCTCTTTGTTCTTTCAACCCCACTTTCCAGAGTATTTCTCATAAGAGCCACCCTCAACTGATGGCTTTGCCATGAGTAAAATACACAATACCCAAAGTTGGGTCAGGGCCATGAAAAGGTTGTTTACTACATTAGCCACCCTCAACTTATGCTTTTGGCATAAGCTGAGGTGCACATGTCCAAGGAGGGACAAGGGCCAACACATTATTCCCAGAAAAAGATCAGTTAGGGTTAAAAAGAAAGGTCTATTTTAAGCTCAAATCATTTGGATCAAAGAGGGATTAATTTCATTCGGGTTTTTTTTTATTTAGGCTAAAAATTGGCTATATTGAACAAGGGCCTATGATCCTTTCCTAATTGTCTATAACAGCTTACTTTTAGCAGGAATAACCAGGCAAATTCTAGCTCAGTACAAATAGTGGACTATTCAAATCCTCCTCACACTCACTTGACATCTCATTACTCTACCAGATTATCAGACACCTAGTTTAAATTTTAGACTTCTTAGAGCCACACATTTATCAATTACTATGCCTAGTCATGCATCATTTTCATTTCATCAGGATATCATTTTAGCCATCATGCTTCAGAGTTAAACTATGTACACAAGATATAGACATTTCGGTTCAACAATAAAAATAATCAGTCTCTTGGGGAAAAAGAACACAGGCAAGAAAACCCCAAAAGAGGATAGTGAATTGGGATACTCAGACTTCACCCTAGCACTCACTTTCCATTTACCCGACCCCCAACAAAAAGACATGCAATATTCCCGAATGCATAAAAAAATTGAAATACGAGAGTGGTAGGTGAAGCAAACCTGGGGCGCAAAGCGCCGACAATCAGCAAGCTGGTGGGTCCGGTTCCCTAGAACCCACTGCCTCTGTAGTCTGGACACCCTCAGTAGTGTCCTCATCAGCAACAGCACTATCAGCAGTGCCTCCTGCTATCGCCACATCTCTGGAGCTAGTTGCCCCAGCAGCTGACTCTACATCCCTGATCCGACGCGCCTCCTCATCTGCAAGCGAGGCTCTCCTCGCAGCCTCCATCGTACAGCGCTCCTTCTTCCGTGCTCTAGTGTCATCCTCCTCTCGACCCTTGCGCCTCTTGGCATGCTCTCGAGGGCGAGGTGGTGGAATCTCAGAAGTGGGGAATAAGGCCGCCATCACTGTGTCCTCAGCATGCTCTGCAAAAGGGGCCTCAGAATCAGGCACCCTAGCCTCTAGGATCATATCAATATCCGCTTGAAGACTCTCGACCGCAGCCTGAAGGGTCGACACGTCCACCTGAGGCGATGGCCGGGCTAGCACCCGCAACTCAAAAGCGTCCAAGCGCTGATGAACCTCAGCGATCTTCCGCTCTATGTGCTGGACCATTTTACGCTCCAAGTGCTCTTCTGCCTCAGCAATAGACCTCTACATCCAAGGCTGGATGTGATGCAGAAGCGTAGCCATCTGTGCCTCTAGTTTCTGGACCCTAGCAAGCGGGACCAGAGCGGGGAAAGGGGCTGAGCGAGAGGAGATCGCGGCAGTGCTACTACCCGGGATAGACTTGACTGGGGTAGTGTCAGTGGTTTCAGAAGGAGCCTGCGTAGCCGTGCGATCATATGCTACTGTATCAGCCAGATTTTTCACCAAGTGGAGGAAACTCTGGACGGGGACCTCTGCGTGGAGCCAACTCATCGGACTCATCCCTGATGAGGCTGATATCAACAGTGCCCAGCGGAGTCTTAAGCTAATCAATGTGCCAGATGGGCACGCCTGTGGACCGGCATAAGGAAAATATCATGCACGGAAAAGGGTAAGTAGTTGTGACCTTGAAAGCCCTCTCGTGCATGACCACCTGTAGAAGCCAAGCAAAGTCCACCTCAAACCCGGCTATCTTGCCGCCATCAGAACTGCACGATCCCATGTTCCTATATTATCAGCGGTCGTGGGGGAAAAGCAGTGGCGGACAATCAACCATAAGAACTTAGCCGTGAAGATCAAGTTAACCTACTTGATGGCTCCCTTCGGCTCTGTTACCCAGTCGGCACCCTCTCCAACAACAGACAAGTGCAGGGCCATCCAACTCTTGGTGGTCTCTCCCAACGATGGCTTACGCAAGAATTGGCCATCTTTTACAATTTGCCACCGGTAGTCAAACTCGGCGGTGAGAGTTAGCATCAACATCCTCACCGTATAGATACCGGCGGATGGCTGGGAGTGAGATATCAATCTGTATGCCACGTACTCGGACATGATCAAGTGGGGCCTATTTGGCGGGGGCATCCCGTCTATCTATCTGTGATCGGAGAGTAGCCACATAAGAGGCGTAGAACTCTCGCACCATCTCCTCACTGTAGCGTCCCACAACACGAGCTGTCCACTCTAGTCGGTGTCTGGTGAAGAGATTATGGATCTCCGGCATGGTAGGGAGACTTCTCGTAAGGACCCGCCTCTCCAGTGTAAGGGTCCGTGTCATGAATCCTTTATCATTCAGAAACTTGGCGTCTGAATAAACTTGATATTGCCCGTCGACACACCACCGGTTGGGCTGGTTGGCAACCCGGGTGAGAGCACGAGTCGGTGAGCCGAAAGTGGAATCAAAATTGTTAGCCTCATCAGACGAGGCAGACTGTGCAGCTGTGGCGGGTGCAGGGACTTCTGTGGACCCGGAGGCTTCCTCCGACCACGAAACTCCTAAGGAGCCAGATGCTTCTTCTTCATGTGTATCTGACCTAGAAGGTGTGCCGGTCAGTGTGCGCTCCTCATCAGACTAGGACGCAGTGACTACGCCGGACGCCACCTTTTTGGGTGTAGCTCTGGTAGCACATGCAGCTCGTGATGGAGTGGCAGTGCATAGGGGCAGGAACTTGGGGTCATACTCATCATCAGAGCCTATAACCAGTCAGGCAGACGGGGCGAAAGAATTTGAACGCCCACGTGCGTAAACTCGATCTTGTTTTTGTGCCATTAGAGATAGTACCTGTAAATAATCAATATTAGTACGAGAAGGAGCAAACAAGACGATCAAAAACGACAGAAAATAAATATAAGATCTAAGCTTTAATGACTTTTCTGCAGTAACAGTGAAACACGACGGACCAGGTGATGGCTCGTCCTGAGTACGACGGACCGTCATTGGGTCCGTCATGTCTTACTTCAACTTTGTTGATGTGGAGACCCCTGAAGGGAAGTCTCTGACAAGTATGAAGGATAAGCAGCATGGACCGTCGTGACAATGACGGTCCGTCGTCGATGTCCGTCGTGGGGTACTTAAAAAAAATATGGAGACCCTTAGGAGAGGGGTCTCCGACCGTCACGACGGTTGTGCAGGACGGACCATGGAGAGTATGAATGTCCGACGTAGATGTCCGTTAGAGGAAACTTAGAAAAAGTGGGAGACACTTAGGACAAGGGTCTCTGAAAACCATGACGGTTGTGCAGGACGAACCGTCGTGGTAACGCAGTCCGTCGTAGATGTCCGTCAGAGGACACTTAGAAAAAGTAAGAGACCCTTAGGAAAAGGGTGTCTGACCGTCACGACGGTTGTGCAGGATGAACCGTCGAGGGTATGACGGTCCGTCGTAAATGTCCGTCAGAGGATACTTAGAAAAAGTAGGATACCCTTAGAAAAAGGGTCTTTGACAACCAGAACGGTTGTGCAGGACGGACCTTCGTGGGAACGGCGGTCCGTCGCATGTATCCGTTGGTGGACACTTATAGAAAACGAACAGTGGGATGTTTGAACAGACCCTATGACGGTCCGTCGTGGGTACGATGGTCTGTCATCGGGGTCTCGTTCTGTCATTCTGTGACAGAACTGGGGATGCCACAATCATCCCCTATGACTCAAATGGAATTTTTAGTGTTAACCTACATGTGTCTAACCCAAATACCTAACAAACTAGCAATTCTAAAGCACCTATTTCTAGAGTTTTAACAATGCAATTTAAGGATTTTTAGCCTAGGTCAGACAAAATTAGATCAAAGGATGAAGACCCACCAAAAAACAAAATAGGCTAATAAGAATTAAAAAAACAAAAATGCAATGTAAATGGGTAGAGATCATAGACACATACCTGAGAATTTGAGAAAAACAAGCAAGGGAGGTACTTGGTGATCAAGAACATAACACAGCAACCGACTCCGACCAGTAGAAAGGAGATATCTGGAATTGGGGAATTTGGGGAAGCGATTGGTTGATAGAGAAGGAAGGTAGGAAGTTGGAAGTTAAAAAGGAAGGGAAATGGGAGAAAGAGGGAAGGAAATGGGTGAAATGAAGGGGTGGAGGTTTTAAATGTTACCAATTTTTCAAATTTCCCCCAACCAGGTCGGGTCGGGTATGTTGTATGCTCATTAATGACGCAACGAGTCCCCGATGACGGTCTATCGCTGATGCGACGGTCCGTCATTGGTTCCATCACGTGTGCCCTAGTTTTGAAAATAAATGAAAGACGTACCTGGCACGACGGATTCATGCGACGGTCCGTCGCGTGCGTGACGGTCCGTCGATGTGTCCGTCAGTGACTGTGTGATTTTCTGCAGAATTTCCTTGTGATGTGCCTGCAAAATTTAAAACCAATTAGTAAAAAATGCTACCATTACTAAAAAGAAAACTATAAGTATTGGGTTGCCTCCCAACAAGCACCTGATTTAACATCGCGGCACGACTGAAGACACTTGATTACTCAGACTTCATCAAGATGGTATGCCCCGATTACTTCATTTGCTGATTCAGCATGCCCAAAATAGATTTTTATGCTTTCTCCATTCACCTTGAACCGCACACCCTCCTTAGTTTCCAACTCAACTGCTCCATGAGGGAATAGTTGGGTAACCAAGTAAGGACCAGTCCATTTGGACTTGAGCTTGCCCGGAAACAAGCGCAACCTAGAATTGAATAAAAGCACCAAATCCCCAACCATAAACTCTTGTTTTTCAATTTTTAGGTCATGGTACTTCTTCATCTTTTCTTTGTAGAGGGTTGATCTTTCATAAGCTTTCAGGCGAAATTCATCGAGTTCATTCAACCCAGTTAACCGTTGTTCTGCAGCTTCGTTCCAATCCATTTTCAACTTCTTCATAGCCCACATGGCTTTATGCTCTAATTCAATCGGAAGATGACAAGCTTTCCCATATACAAGCTGGTATGGGGACATACCTATGGGAGTCTTATACGCTGTCCGGTAGGCCCAAATAGCATAATCAAGCCTCCTTGACCAATCCGTTCTACTAGCGTTCATTGTTTTTGACAATATTTGTTTGATCTCCCTATTTGACACTTCAACTTGCCCACTAGTTTGAGGATGGTAAGGAGTGGCCACATTATGGCGAACCCCATATTTCTCCAATAATCCCTTGAGCAATCTGTTGCAAAAGTGGAAGCCCCCATCACTAATAATTGCCCTTGGGGTTCCAAAACGAGAGAATATATTTTTTTTAAGAATGCAGTGACACTCTTCCCTTCATTGTTTGCGAGGGCGATAGCTTCCACCCATTTAGATACATAATCAATCTCTACTAAAATATACTTCATTCCATGAGAACTCACAAAAGGGCCCATAAGTCAATAACCCAAACATCAAATAACTCAATCACTAGAATGGGGTTTAGAGAGAGCTCTTGCTTTCTTGAAATGCCGCCATCTCGTTGGCATCGATCACATGCTTTAGCAAACTCATGAGCATCTTGATGAAGAGTTGGCCAATAGTAACCACATTGTTATATCTTATGAGCGGTTCGGATACCGCTGTGATGTCCACCAACGGGTGAGGAATGGCATGCTTCTAACACACTCAACATCTCACATTCTGGCACACAACGCCGAATAAGCCCGTCGGCAGAACTCCTCTATAAATATGGTTCATCCCAAAAGAACTTCTTCACATCGTACATGAACTTTTTTCTATGATAAAACGACAAGTCCGATGGAATAATATCACTAGCCAGATAGTTCGCAAAATCTGCGAACCATGGAATCAAGTCTTGTGAGGCATCCAATACATGCTCATCGGGGAAAGTATCATCAATATCAGTCTTATCCCCTAACTCTCTCATAGCTTCATCTTCTAGTCGGGAGAAGTGATCGGCAACTTGATTTTCGGTCCCTTTTCTATCCCTTACTTCAAAGTCAAATTCTTGTAGCAGTAATACCCGACGAATCAGCCTCAGTTTCGCATCCTTCTTTTCCATCAAATATCTCAGTGCTGAATGGTCAGTATGAACTATAACTCTATTACCTAGCAAATAGGAGCGAAAATTTTCAAAAGCAAAGACTACTGCAAGGAGTTGTTGCTCAGTCACTGTGTAGTTCTTCTGAGCTTCATTTAGGTATTTACTAGCATAGTAAATGGGGTGAAGGTTTTGTTCTTTCTTTGTCCCAATACTACACCAAGAGCAACCCCACTAGCATCGCAAATCACCTCAAATGGACTGTTCCAATCCAGAGAAATAATGATAGGTGCAGACACTAATTTTTCTTTTAGCTCGCCAAATTCTTTAAGACAGGATTCATCAAAATAAAATTTACAATCTTTCTCCAGCAGTTTGCACAACGGATGTGCAATTTTTGAAAAATCTTTGATGAATCTTCGGTAAAAACCTGCATGCCCAAGAAAGATTCTCACCCCTTTAATAGAGATAGGTGGGGGAAGTCTCTCTATTACCTCGACTTTAGCTCGATCAACCTCTATGTCCTTTTCTGAAATGCGATGACCCAAAACAATACCTTTTTTCACCATGAAGTGGCATTTTTCCCAATTTAGTACTAAACTGCAGTCTTCACATCTCTTAAGGACCTCAGATAAATTGTTCAAACACACAAATTCTTCTGCTGCTTTCTTCATTACCCTCGATAAACAGGTATGACAGACCGTTCCAAGCACGACGGTCCGTCGAGGGTCTCCGTTCTATAACACTTAAACTTTTTGGAATTTGGGTACTGGGACTAATTCTCTGATCATCACGAAGAACCAGCAGGACAGACCGTCATGGCTACGACGGTCCGTCATGCACTTCGTAACCCCACACTTGGTCAGAGTTCCTCATCTTCCTTCAGCAGCTTCACTATGATGCCACCTACGGACCGTCACAGGCACGACGGACCGTCACAAGCTCCGTAGGTGGTAACTTTTCTGCATTTCTTGCTCAAAAACTTCTGTGTTCATCTTTAGACAGATTTCCTGCAAATAAAGGGAAACTTACATAAAAATCAATACAAAAAGGCTTTGGTACACACACTAAACTTAAGTAAAAAGCATTAAAAATACCATGAAAACGCTCGAATGATTCACCAACCACAGAAAAATCATCCATAAAAACATCCATAGTATCTTCCACCATGTCGGAGAATATCGACATCATACATCTCTGAAATGTGGCGGGTGCATTGCACAACCCAAACGGCATTCTCTTGAACGCAAAGGTCCCATATGGACAAGTAAAGGTGGTTTTCTCTTGATCTTCTGGTGCAATAGAAATCTGATTATACCCCGAATATCCATCAAGAAAATAGTACCAACCTTTTCCGACAAGTCTATCCAACATCTGATCCATGAAGGGTATAGGAAAATGGTCTTTTCAGTCCATGCATTTAATTTACGGTAATCCATACACACCCTCCATCCAGTAACCGGTCTCATTGGAACAAGTTCATTTTTCTTATTGGGGACCACAGTCATTCCCCCTTCCTTAGGTACACACTGAATAGGGCATACCCAACTACTATCGGCGATGAGATAGATTACTCCCGCATCCAACCACTTAATGATTTCCTTCTTCACGACCTCTTGCATAGGTGGATTTAAGCATCTCTGGTGCTCAATACTTGGCTTATGATCGGGCATGAGTTGGATTTTATGAGAACAAATACCAGGAGGGATCCAAATAATGTCCGCAATAGTCCACCCAATAGCTCTTTTGAACCTTTTTATCACTTTCACCAAACTCTCAACTTGTTGTTCATTCAGGTCTGATGCAATGATTACCGGCAAAGTGTCACCATTTCCTAAGAATTCATACCTGAGATGAGGTGGGAGAGCTTTTAGTTCTAACTTTGGAGCCTCCTCTATAGATGGTTTCGCTGGTGAAGACTCGTGATTCTTCACGTTTAACTCATATTTCTTCAGTTTAAACTGAATATCACCTCGATCAAGAGCCGTGACTAATGACTCATTTTTGATATACCGTGGTTTCACGGCATTTTTAATGCTTTTTCCTGAAGTTTAGTGTGTGTCCAAAAGCCTTTTTGTATTAATTTTTATGTAAGTTTCTCTTTATTTGCAGGAAATCTATCAAAAGATGAACGCGGAAGTTTTTGAGCAAGAAATGCAGAAAAGTACCACCTGCGGAGCTTGTGACGCTCCATCGTGCCTGTGATGGTCCGTAGGTGGCATCGTAGTGAAGCTGCTGAAGAAAGATGGGGAATTCTGACCAAGTGTGGGGTTACGAAGTGCGTGACAGACCGTTGTGGCCATGACTGTCCGTCCTGCTGGTTCATCGTGAAGATCAGAGAAGTAGTCCCAGTACCCATATTCCAAGAGTTTAAGTGTTATGGAACAGAGACCCTCGACGGACCGTTGTGCCTATGACGATCCGTCATACCTGCCGTCGATGGTAATGAAGAGAGCAGAAGAAGAATTTGCAAAGTATGGGACGACAGAGTCCATGACGGTCCTTCGTGACCACAACAACCCGTCGCGAGGTCCGTTGACCCAGCCGCATTTTAACAGATTTTCAGCAAATAGAGTCTTTCTTTGATTAGGTTTTTGTTTTTTATAAATAGTTCGAAAAACCTCATTTGGGGGGTTAGAATTTTGTTTATTAGACACTTTTATGTTAGATTCTTTGTTGAGAGATTATTTTGATTATTAGACTTTGGATTGTTATACTATTCTCTGGAGTTGATTGTTGGTGATTTTGTCGATTAATCAAGTAAATTTCTGGATTTTATTCTTTCTCATTGAAATAAGTGCATGAATTCTTTTATCATATATATGAATATTGTGATTATGACTATGGGTAACTAAACTCCATAACTAGGGTTGTGGGAACCATGGGTGAATAATAAGATAAAATCTAACTAAAATAACAATTCTAGAATAGTTTCTTGTATGTATTGATAATTCTTTCGCTTAGAAGTCTTTTTAATGGATGGTCAACATTAGAACTCGCCTTAATGCTACTTGCCGGACCAAGGATGTAGATATTGGGAAAAGAATTATCAACATTGATTTAGTGTGTACTATCTAATAGGCTAGTATTGATTGGTACGAGGTAATAACTTACTCAAATATCAAATACAATGCCTAATATGAGGTAAAAGTAAGGGTTAGTATAGCAACACACGTAGCCGGACCAAGGTGCGGAGTGAAATTTTCTAGATGCCGGACCAAGGATTTAGAAATACATAACTTATCACTTTGCATGCAAGATACTAGGAAAGAATTGTGATAGTTAGATTTATCAAGTTAGGAACCTATGGGGAACACGTAAACCCTAGTTACTTTTATTAATTGATTAAACCCCAACATTTGAATCTGTTAGTTGTCTCCTTTAATTTAGCTAGTTATTTTCATTCATTTAGAAATAAAAAACCCCCTTTTATTGTCTTTGTTTTCGAAGGAAATAATTGACTAAATAGTAGTAATAATAGATTGAAGTTAAGTCTGAACTATTTTCCTCGTGGGAACGATCCCAACCTCATTAGTTGGGTTCTTTGCTTGATACGACCGCTTTACTTCTTATTGAGAAGTAAGTTTGAGCGTATCAATACTCTTCAATGCAATCATTATCAAAATTCATTATCACTGCCGCTAATACTTCTACACCTAGACGTTCTTCTATTTATGTCTCAGATGACTCACCAACTTTGTAGGATATAGCAGATACCGATTGGTGCTCACCACTCTGCCTCATGGACCTACAAATGTTGAAGGTCGTTTCATCATTGTTCAACCGAAATTTCATCTGCCCCTTTTCCATATTAACTAAGGCTCTTCCCGTAGCAAGGAATGGCCTCCCAAGAATAATGGGCACTTCAAAATCGACTTCACTATCAAGAATAACAAAATCTGCCGGAAATATGAAGGACTCCACTTTTACTAGCACATCGTGGAGTATCCCTATAGGACTTTTTACTGTTCGATCGGCCATCAGTAGCCGCATCGCAGTGGGCTTTGGATCACCCAAACCCAACTTCTTGTAAATGGAGAGGGGTATGAGATTTATGCTTGCCCCCAGATCACATAATGTTTTCGCAAAATGTAATAACCCTATTGTAAAAGGAATAGTGAACGCACCCGGATCTTCTTTCTTTTGTACCAGAGATCTTGTAGCAATAGCACTACAATGCTGCATTCTATCATCATCCTCAAAAGTGACCGATCTTTTCTTTGTAACCAGATCTTTCATAAACTTGGCATAACCGGGCATTTGTTCTAATGCTTCTACCAAAGGGACATTGATAGAAAGCTGCTTCAACATTTTTATAAAACGCCGATATTTACCATCCTCGGTCTTTTTCACTTATCTTTGAGGAAATGGGGGTGGTGGTCTAGGCATGGGAGTTACCTTTTTAGGCACTTCAGCATCTTTTCCACTGTTATCTTCTACTTCACCATTAACCTCTACCACTTTATCAGTATCTTTTGTCACATGTTTCTCATAAGACGGCATAGGTGGGTTATGTTTGCTTACCACCTCGAGTAGTGATTTCCATACAATGTCCATCATTTTTTGGATTTTGGACAGTGTTGCTAGGAAGAGTGCCCGGTTGCCGTGTGTTCACAGTCGCAGATAATTGGGCCAATTGTAACTCAAGCTGCTTAATCGATATTGCATGTGTATCAACTTTCTGCCCAATACCCGCTAAATCACTCCTCAACTCTTTAGTGTGCTCACCACTAGCATCGAACCTCCTCATCATTTTATGAAACATATTCCTCAACTCGCGCCATACTACCTCCACCATCCCTAGGAGTAACTTCACAATTTTGAGGAGGAACATAGGGCCCATTCCTATCGTTTCTATTACCATAGTTACCCCTGTTGAAGTTGTTATCGCAGTTGTAATTTCCTTCTCGAACATAATGACCCTCACGGTTATAGTTACCATAGATCCGACCTCGGTTCCCTCGACAAACAGGTATGACGGACCATTCCAAGCACGACGGTCCGTCGAGGGTCTCCGCTCCATAACACTTAAACTTCTTGGAATTTGGATACTGGGACTACTTCTCTGATCATCACGACGAACCAGCAGGACGGACCGTCATGGCTACGACGGTCCGTCATGCACTTCGTAACCCCACACTTGGTCAGACTTCCTCATCTTTCTTCAGCAACTTCACTACGATGCACCTACGGACCTTCACAGGCACGACGGACCATCACAAACTCCGTAGGTGGTAACTTTTCTGCATTTCTTGCTCAAAAACTTTCGCGTTCATCTTTAGACAGATTTCCTGCAAATAAAGGGAAACAACTTACATAAAAATCAATACAAAAAGGCTTTTGGACACACACTAAGCTTAAGTAAAAAGCATTAAAAATATCGTGAAACCACGGTATATCAGTTATACCTTTCTCAAGTAAAACACCTTTCACGGTGTGAGATCCTTATGAAACCGGATTTCGTACCTAGCCAGTATGTTCCATGTTGGTTAATGCCTATTCTCATCATCTGGGATGTGCATTCTAGTAATGGAGAAGTTCTACAACCTGTAGGTAGTGGAATGGGAAGCTATCTACACATGGCACGAGTAAGCTTTGAAGATACTAGAATGATTCCCTATGTCTTCCAAGACCATTCTGTGAAGTCCTTAATTGTTTAGTTGTCTCTTAAATGAATTTAAGAATAATGCTTAAAAGAATGTTGAAATGAAAGGTCCTTACCTAGGGTAGCTTTGGGGATCACCTAGGTGTGCTTGAAGAGGGTGTATGGGTGGTCTATTCATGTTTTACTTAGGTGAATCTTAGAGTAAACTTTAATTAGAGGGTCTAAAGTGATTAAAAGGCTTCCGTGTTGAATATGGAATATGTCTTATATGTGATTGTTGAGTTGTATTATGTCTATTGCACTCTTATGATGAAGTTTCTATCAAAATAGCATGAAAGTATATTTTAAAGTAAATATTCCTTTTTGCATGGTTTTGTTGTATGTTCACCACACTTAGTGCATTCAATATGCTAATTCCATATGTTTCTCTATGTCTACAAGTGTAGGTGGAAAGTGAGGATTCTATAGAAGTTGAAGCTTGGGAAGTAGATTCTCTCTAGATTGGTATGTCCTCATATACTTGAGGTAATGGACTATGTTTCTAGTTTTCCTTTCTAAAAGACTTTGTAATGGACTAAAAGTTTCTTTTCAAATTGATGAAAGGGTCGTGGCCCTATGATTTTGACTTGTGACTTAGATGGCTTATGTTGAGACTTAGTTTTCTTACGTTTTATAATAGAGTTCGATTATTACTGTGAAAGATTCAATTCTGCACTACTTTTCATATATATGCAATGAATAAATGCTAAGAGGCTTGTACAAGACCTCCGAGAGGTCGAGTATGCCGCGTCACGACTTAGGCGTGCTCTCGGATCGTGACAATTAGGACAATATAGACCAGGTAGGGAAGCCAAAAATGAAAAGAGAAATTTTTGGAAAATGGGATCCAGCTATTGGTCTGGGCCATCCCGCTGCAGCGGTAATCATCCTGCTACAGTGGGATGATACAAGACGCTACAGCGTCCCTTATCCACAACTAACTACAGACGTGAAGATGGTGTCTTTTCGTCTCAAAATCCCTATTTTATCAGCTTTTTTAGCGGATCAGAGTATATTAGCTATCCTAGAATACGAATTAGCAAGTATTTCAACCATATAAACCCTAAATTGTGTCTAAATCTGAGTTCATGTTAAGATCTTTTCAACTTCCCCCACCCCTTTTTGTATCAATTTAATCTTGTTCTTATGGATTCCTTACAATCGTCATGTTGGTTGAACGTTAGGGACGCAAGGGAAGTAACCATGCTACGAAATTCTAGTACTTTGGTAATCTTGTTCAATTTTTTGAAGATAACCACCCTAAAACTTTTTCTGATTCGATTAGTTAATTAGCATTCAATCATTCTAATCAATCAAGGAATTAATGAGAAGGAATAATAACGAGAAATGACCTTAACTTCGATGATTCAAAAGAGAGAGATCGAGAGTGAGGGAAACAATTCCCTTTTTCCCCCTTTATTACCCCCGATATATCGCTACAGCAGCAGAGCTGCCGCTCCACTGGGCAGGGCTTGGAAGAATTTTAGACTTAGTTAATTTCGACCTTCACGTGATGCTTAATAAACTACTTTAGCATGGAAGCCTAGTAGCCTTTTCGGGTAATGCATTTTAACCATCCGTTCTAGTGTGCATTTATCCTTATGGGGTTTTGAATCATTAGAAACCACGAACTTTTGTCGTTCCATGTAAGAGTCGTTCCGCTAGCTGAGAGATTTTTGAAGTGAGAGCGTGTGAAGATTGAGCCTTAGTCGTTTGGGGACGAACGAATGGTAAATTGTTATCTATTATAATGACCCGAATGGTCGTTATTTGAAAAGGGAAAAAAGGCGCAACAAATTTGGACATTGTCCCGCTATAACGGGACCGATGCCGCTAGAGTGGCGTCATTGCAGTGGCAACTAACCCCGCTAAAGCAGGATTGGCGAGGCAAAATCCGAATTTCAAGAAATCCTTATTTTTACATATTTTGTCAATAAAAAAAGAGATGTTAATTAATCAAAGGTCTCAAAAAAACATATAGATGGTTAATTACCCTAGAAACCCTAGAAAAATTATTTCAAGTTTTGGAAAGAAGAAGAAGGAGCTTTCTATCGTGGGAATAGAGGAATCTTGCGAGATATTGGCCAAATTCATCGTAACGAATTCAAAAAAGCTGGAAAATAGATCATACTTCGTACAAATTACTTAGTGCCCAGGTAGATTAGGTTTTTATGCATTGAGTAGTTGTAAATTCGTGCTTATCATGTAATATTTGTAATTAATAGTACGAGATATATGTGGACCTTCGTACACTGAATAAATTCCTTGGAAAAAGTTATACACATGTGACGTATTTGGGGTTAGTGCTTGATGTTGCAAATTGATGATTGATCGAGTTTCTTAGTTATTTTCTTGAGTAGAACATACATGGTAGAAAAGAATGAAATTTGGTCGATGCTATGTCAAACCTATTGAAGTAACTCGTTGTTGAATGTTGGTAATTTTAGGTTTAAAAACCCTAATGACGAACCCTAACGAAGAGTTAGGGCTGAACTTGATCTCTTGTGTGATAAGGAATTTGGCGAAAACTTAGTAGGTAATGGTTGTGATTTCACAATTTTTGTGATTTATGCATGTTCTTGCTTCATTATGGTACTTGTTAGTATAGAAATGTTGACATTGTGGTAACTGATATAGATGAATAATTTTGCCTTGAAATCATGATGTAAATGTATGATCTTGATGATATACTTGTGGTTGTGATTTTTTTGTGTGATCGGGGATCGAATTACCACGTTCTGGCAAGCTAAGTTGAATCAGATTTCCATGTTCTGGCAAGCTACTTGGATCGAGTTGCCACATTCTGGACTAACTATGAGGATCAGATTACCACATTCCGTCAAGCTAACTTGGATCTGATTGCCACGTTCTGGTACAAATATTGTATCAGGTTTCCACGTTTTGGATCAACTATGAGATCGAAAATCCACATTCCAACAAGATAACCTGGATAGGATACTGCGTCGATACACTAACAGTTTGAATTTGGATTCCGTGAGAGGGCCAATTACTTGTGATAAGTTGAAGTGGAAAGCATGTTATATTTCGGTACTATGATGTGGTTATACTTGTGATGATTGCATTCTTATCTAGGGATGACCTAGTGTAGGTGGAAACATGGGTATATATGTGAGCGCGGGTGAGGTGTAGATATATTATGAGGTGCACTTGTCAGGAAGGAGTGATTTGTTGAGGTGTTATGGGGGTAAGTATTCCAAGGAGAATTGTGACAATGGCTAGAGATTGAAGCAAGGAGAAACCTTATGGTTGGGATAAATAAGGTTACGATACTTTAAGAATGTGACAATATTGATTGGTGGGAAAAAGAAGTTAGCGGTGTTAGGGATTATCTAATGTGGTTAGCAATGCATAGGCTATGACTTAACAGGGTTGAAAGTGTTAGCGGTTAGGAAAGAAAGTGGCTAATAGTTAAAGTGTTGTTCAAGTTAAGGGTATTGTAAGGAACGGGGCAACAGTGGAGAAACGAGTGGTACATGCATGAGCTTATTATTCTTTTCTTGTATTATGGGGTGGGCTTCGGGTTGACGGATGATGTCTACCAGTACGTGTGGTTGTACTGATACTACTCTTGATATGTCTTTTGACATAGTTTGGATGCAGGTTTGATGATGTTTCCATACGTGAAGACGAAGAATTCCTCCAGAAGCTGCATGGTGGGAGTTGTGTCTTATTTTATTACTGTCCATTGTTGTTTGTAGTAGCTCTTGTACCTGTTAGACTAAATCCTTGAGGTTGTTAAGTTATTTTACAAATCCTAGCTAGTTCATAAAAAATGAGTTGTTTTAAAGGATGTATTGCTACTTTTATTTTTTTGCATGTATAAACCTTGAGGTCTGAGGGTTCTCCTACTTAGGAGTTAGAATAGGTGTCCGCACGGCCCGGTGGGTTAGATCGTGACACTAGGATAGGTCCCTTAGTTTTACTAATTCGTTTTAATTATTATAAAGATAAAATGGTCTTTTGTATTCGTACAAAAAATATTTCAACACACTTACAATTTTATTTTATTTCAGTCTAATAGAATTGATTAACAAATTCATTTATTCTCAAAAAGAAGTGTGCAAGAAAATTCAACTCATCAAATCAAGTCTTTTCAACAAGTGGTAGGTATACTCAGATAGTTTTAATTATAGTGAACAACTACAATAATACCATTCACACATTTTGGTTACTTCTCTTTATTTTTAGACTATCAATTTTTGGAGACCAATTACTACTGATATTACAAAGTAATATTAATTTTTTTAAATTGTTGGGTAAAAAAGGGAATAAAAATATAAATAATTTCTCTTTCATGACATTGAACGAACTCTATTCCAGCATGAATGATTATATAGCTTAATCAATTAGTCACTAGGTCTGGAGTTCAAGTCTAGGTTAGGTCCCTCCATTTTATAAATTTCTATTCGTACGAAAAAAATATTTTTAACATACATATCATTTTATTTTCTTTCAGTCTTAATATCTTTGATTAACAAATTCATTTGTTCTTTAAAAAGAAGAGTGAAAGAAAATTCAACTAATCAAATCAAGTTTTTTCAACAAGTGGTAGGTATGCTCAAATAGTTTTAAATAGTGTGACCAGCTACAATTATCCCATTCACACATTTTGGTTACTCCTCTTTTATTTTTTTGACTAACAATTTTTGGAGACCAATTATCTAGTGACAAATTATGAAGTAATATTAATTTTTTAAAATTGTTGGGTAAAAAAGGGGATGAAAATATAAATAAACTTCGTTTCGTGATATGTAACAAATGATATTGATGGTTATAGCTAACACAATTAGCCACTTCATCACGACTTCGCCTCTAGGTTAGGTCCCACCTTTATAATTTTTTAAATTATTATAAAGATAAAATTTTCATTTATATTCGCACACGTATTATTTTATTTTAGTTTAGTTTAATAAAATTGATTAACAAATTGATTTCTCTTAAAAGAGTGAAAGAAAATATAACTTATCAATTCAAGTCTTTTCAACAAGTGGTAGATATACTCAAATAGTTTTATGTAGATGAACATAAGAAAAATCTCATTCACTCATTTTAGTTCCTTCTCTTTTATTTTTCAAGTAACAATTTTTGGAGAGGGATTATATAATGAAAAATGTATAAGTATATTAAAATATTAATGATTAAATTAATTAATTACATTTTATTTTCTTACCTTCGAATAAAATTGATTAATTAATTATTTTGACTCAAAATAGAATAGGAAAATAACTAAATTTATGATCACATTAATTTGCAAAGTTACTTGGATAATTATACAATTTGATCCAAGTTTCTTTTGGAGCCAAACAGGTCGCATTTGGCTCCATTTTTATGACTATAAATAGAAACTCCTAATCCTCACATTAAAAACATTTCAAAGTATCAGTTTACACTAACTGTGAAAAAAAACTATGGATAACTACATAACTCCCGATAACAAGAGAAGGGCTAAGTCATTCCCAACCTCTTCGGAGGTTGTGGAATAATTATATTATCTGAAATGGGACTCCAACGAGAAAACAGAGGAGGAAGTATCCGAGCTGATAAAGCGTCTGAAGAGAAACAAGTGGCTCGAGATGATGTTGTTAATGGATGATTCACCCTCACCAAAACCTTTGAGATATACGAGAAGGTGGTTGCCAAATCACCCAACAGTTTCATTGTTCGCATCGACGGAGTTCATGAAATAACTCCCGGAGTTGGAGAGGGAACTTTGTTTGGTGGTTGGCCAGAGGAGAAGAGGGGTTGCCAAAGGAGCCTGGAGCTGTAGGTTTTTGACACAACATAAGGACGCTAGATGAGGTTCTTTTTTTGTTGTTTAATTTCGCTTTTCTTTTGTCGTTTTTCTTGACACCCACGTTGAATACAGGGGTGCAGTTTGTAAATTATTTTTATTTTCTTCTAATGAAAAATGGAACCATTAACAACTTCTATTACATTTACTAATAAAACTGAACATATATACATATGAAAGTAAAGAATGACACCATTAAAAAACTTAGCCACAAAACACAGAAGGAAAGACATATAAAAATTCCTAATTAATGTTAGCCACAATAAAGCCATGTAATTTTGTTCAACAATATTACAATCGTAACAATGGTCACCTACATCACCTTGATCAATATCCAACACCATTTTTTTCACAAGTAAACGGATAATTATTTGTGCAACAAGGAATGGATTTTTCAATAAATAAATGATTAAAAATGTCACGATACGCTTAACAGTTGTCGAAGATGATTTCGACAATGCATCGTTAGTCTTCTTTATGGTTGCGCTAGTTTTATCTTCCCTATAGTGTTTATCCGGTATCGCATATATTCACCGCCTAAATATATTGAAAAATATGGCAAAAGCATATGATGCAGCGGTGTGACTTGCATTTGTTGCTTTCTCCAATAGTGGTATTGCACCACTTATAGCTGAAAAACAACTTCTACAAAACGAACACATATATGTTAGTCTAGAACGAATTTAAGGAATCAAATACATCAAAAAGTAATGTGACTAATGTTATTACCACACCCTTTCTTTAAATGGCTTCTCTATATCCACAATTGATACAAACGTTCATGAAAGAATCGTATGTTTTGACAGTTCGTGATATTCGGCGCTTCAATATCTCAAGCGGAACATCGTCCGGGTAGAGTATCTTGTAACCCACCGTTCACATCCTATGTCATTAAATATCTTGCAACTGAAAAAGATCTATAGGTTATTAAACATGTTGTAAACAATTGATTTAGTTGACAAAATTTAAATACCTCAGTCTTAGATTTATTAAATCTTTGCATGAGGCTGAAGCCACCCTTTCTACAATTTCATCAAGCAAACCCTTATCAAAGGATTCAAAAGAAGGATGAATCCTCTTAATTTCATTAATTGAAGGATGATTTTCGTGGTCTAAGATGTTAAAATGCAAAGTGGTGATGTTTGCCAAATTAGATTTAGAAAGGCCACGGAAATGATATACTAACTTGAGTGTCTTTTTTTGTAAAACTTTCAAAAATATTGAGTGTTACCACTATCAAAGTATTAGAGGATAGCCAAGCCGTTGGGCCTGTGACTAAACCACAAAGAGGCTCAAGAATTAAACATTCTATTGAATAATGATAGATTTACTTTGGATCCGGATTGAGTAGAGTTTAAATGGTTTTCCTCAGCTGTTATGGTGGATTATATGTATTACTCTGTCAATTTGATATTAACAATAAAAATTTCAAATATTTTTATCCCAATTGATTAAATATCACTTTTAAAATATATTTAAAAAATGTACGGTTACACATTACACAAATATTCTACGCATTTATACCACCACATCGATCATTTATACCAACCCTTCTACCTCCACCCCGTCTCCCACCACCCCTCCGACCTTGACTTGTCTCACCCCCTTTATATGCATGATAATATGTTCTAGTCTACCTTTAACCACCTTTTCTACATCTATTAGTCGGAGGTCTTCCATGTATTCGACTTTCCTCAGATTCCTAATGAATGTTACATCATCGTCTGAGTCTCGATCACCAACGCTAAGGACTGCCATGTCGTCATTTCAATCACAATATGCATTGTAACGACCTTTCAAAACATTTTTGAAATCCACATATTTAGCGTTGTTGTCCAACACAACACCACAATTCCTATCAAACCATTTATTTAAGGAGTTGTACTTCTTGTACTCGTTCGTCATTAATGGATAACCTCCTTGAAAGAATTTTCTTATGTGTGGAAGAATTATGTATCGTCTTCATCGGCGCAGAATATATCTTTCAGGACGAGTTTTAATTCTACAATGAGGCATAGTCTTTAAAATGTGGCAGCAGACAACACCTTCACTTTGGATGTTCTTGCAATGGCAATTCAGATATCAATTGTGTGTGCGATATTACACTGTACTTCTCAACTCCCTCCACGACATTAAAGTCATGGTGTCTTTCAATTTCACTGTGGTACAGCCGCTTCATATGCTCTGGTGCAAAGGCATCGTAAATTTGTCGAGTATAGCGGGTTTGAAGTTGGATATTTCACTTAAAACCACTACAAGTCGTTGCATGCTATTTTCGTGAGTCAACTTCTGCTTGAAGTTCTTTCTCATATTTAAATCGCAAGGCTAACTCATATTGCTCGACGAACTGCTTTAGAGAGCTTCGTCCGGAGATATAACCATAAAAATGCATGCGTTGACTCACTTTTTTGGGTGGACATCATGCCACCATTCAAAAATAGTGTTTCGGGAAGACGGGGATCCATTTTTCCTTCTCCAAGTATAGATTATGAAACTATAGTTTATTCTAAAGCTCGTATTTTTGAATGAAATCAGCCCATTTTCCCTCAAATTCATCGATAGTGATGCTATAGATTATTGATTTAAATTCCACCTTAACAACTTAAAGTCCAACGCATCTTTAAGTTTTACAGACAACTTTGTCATGATGTGTCAAATACAATACCTATGGATGGTGTCTGGAAGTATCTCTTTAATTGTTGTCTTGATACTCTCACATTGATCAGTGAGGACAGTTATTCGAGGTTCGTTACCCATTGTTTCCAGCCAAGTCGAGAAAACAAATTTGTATGTCTCATCCCCACTTTTGAGCAAAGTGCAACCCAAAGGAATAAATTGTTTGTGTTGATTCACACCAACAAATGAAGCAAACCACATGTGTCATTAATTCACCAAGTAGTTTTAATCGAAAAAAATGAAGCAAACTCCTGATGCGCATACTTGCAATGTGTGTGAACCCACACTACGTTGAGAAGTCTACCAATATTATCCATGTTAATTACATAAAAGAAGTTCATTGTCCTTCATCTGCATTGAAGCGAAGAATTTTTGTATTGCCGCGGCACCGCAAGACAATGCCCTCATCCTGCGTTGTTGAAGAATGTAGTTTCAGCAATCTTTCGAGGTGCATCTCAGTCTATCAGGACCATCTGCTTGTACTTTCAAAAGTCTAATGTTTTTGGCAAGTCTAATTCCTGCGATGTCATGGGCTTCAAGGTTTCTTTTCAATGTCTTACTTATTTTCCTGTAACAAAGATGGTTGCAGATCATGATTGTGCTCAGACGTAACTGTTGTAACCCAACATGAACCATCATGCAAATACAACACAATTGACTCTGCATTTGTAATCAACTCTTTTACCTGAATTCTTAGTAGTTGTTTTTCTACTCTTATCACAAGCAAATGAGACATACCTAGCATATTCACAACCTTTTTTTTAAAGTCTTTTTAAGAAGTGCAAACTCATTTAAACGACTATGTTCTTTGTAAAATGCAAAAAGAGACTTAACACTGCAAAGACTATACCTACAAGGGTCTACTATGTATTGTTGGTCTGGTAAATCATCATAATTGGTTTTATCTTCATGTTCATCACATTTTTCTTCAGCTTCATATTCATCTCTGTCGTTAAACCTTATTGATTCATCTTGCTCCGGTTGATTTATTTCTTCAAAAAGCATGTTAATAACATCTTCATCATTATTGTGCAAATATGATTCAGCCCATCGTATGCACCATCCAAATCTTCATGATATTCATCATTTTGGGATAACAAAACTATGATTCTCATCTAAATTCAAAACATTATTCAATATTTCGTTTAATTGACTATTTTGACAATTCGAATCTATTGTGATAATTATATAAATTCAATAATATAATAAATCTTGAACACCAAAAGAATCGACAACTGAATAGTAAAGTGAAGAAGATAAAATGAGTAAAGTAAGAGAGAGTAAAAAAGAAAGAAAAAGTCAAAGGTAATTTATTTTTTTGGAAAAAAATACAGATGATTTTGGAGCCAAAAAAATCATTTTGATCATTTATTCCTGTCATACCAATTCGTACCAAAATTATATCTTGACATTTAGCATTACTCATTTAAAAATCCGGATTCTGTCATATTTCTCCCCCCTTCCATAAAACAGATGACTATTCTTTAAAGGCACATGATCATTGAGATTTGACAGGTTGTTCATATATTGGAAAAAAAACAGTTGACTATTCTTTAAAGGCACCATCATTGAGATTTGGCAGGTTGTTCATAATATTTGAAGAAAATAAAATAATGATTTATCTATCTTTTATCAATTCCATCTGACTAGGCATGTAATCATTCATTACTACTCAGTAATTGTAAATATATTAAAAGTATTCAATCTTAATTTATTTGTTATTTTTATATGATACTTTATTTCATTTTATTATTGATATTATAAGATTAGGTAAAGGTGTTGTTATTGAAAAACGTACAAATTTCAGTGGGACAAGTCAGACAAAAAATATTTTAAAGTGATCTAGATGTACATCAGAATTTTGTTAATTTCAAATTCTCCAATGTCTCTTCCTCTAAAATGTTGACTATTCTATCAAAATCACATTTATAAATTTTAAGTGGTAAATGTCTCAAATATAGTTAAACTTTAACAGAAATTGTTGTAACAATATTTAACTTTGATAATGACGACCTTTTACATTATTTAATAATGTATTTAAAAATTATATATATGTGTACGTGAATATCATAAATATGACATTCTTTTAAATAGTAATGAATCTAGGTGGACACATATTTACCTTTAAGTACACTATCAAATAATGTAAAAGTAAAAATTACTCCATAAAATTTAATATCGTCACAACAATTTCAATCAAAACTAAAATACTTTTCAGAGTTTTTTCTCTTGATTTAACTATTGGCCACATGTAAACTTTTGACTAGTAGTGGCAATAAAATAATTGATGCTTTGATGTCCTCAAACCCCTATATAACCAATCCATCATAAAGTTGTTCATGGTGCATCACAAATAACTTTTGACTAGCCAAATTAAAGAGAAACAAAAAAATGGAACCAATGATGAAACAAGGAAAACATTTTGTTTTGGTACATGGTGCATGCCATGGAGGTTGGAGTTGGCACAAATTAAAACCATTGTTGGAGGGTGCAGGCCATAAGGTGACTGCCCTTGATTTAGCAGCCTCTGGGATTGATTTGAGAAAAATACAACAACGTCACACACTTTATGATTACACTTTGCCATTGATGGAGTTGATGGAATCTCTTCCACAAGAAGAGAAAGTCATACTAGTTGGACATAGTCTTGGTGGTATGAATTTGGGACTTGCTATGGAAAAATACCCTAAAAAGATTTATGTTGCTGTTTTCCTCGCTGCCTTCATGCCTGATTCTATTCACATGTCATCCTATGTCTTGAATCAGGTGAGTATAATATGTTTACTTTGTCATTTTAAGATAATTTTTGTGCTTCCTATTCACTTGTTAATTTAGAATCATTTTTATACTTATATCAATAGGGGGTGTTTATGGTTTGGATAAAAATCGATTCAAACTGAAAAATTAAATTAAATCGATTTAATTTAAATTTTAATTTGATTTGATTTTAGATTTTTAAGAACTGATAGTATTTCGTTTGGTTATGATTTTGTTTGAAGAAATTATTGAACCGAACTAGCAAGTTATATACATAAATTTTATTATTATACATACATAATATTTATATTCATAAACAATTTTAAACATTTTATACATGTTTCATCAAAATTTATTTATAATCTACTTATGGAAAAAAATGTCCAAGGTGAGAACATTTTTCTTGTTGGTTTCATGTATATGGTGTTTATCGAAATTCTTTGTGGGACTAAAAAATTTAATTCTCTTCCTTCTAATGCCAAAATAATGAATTTTGAAGTTTCATTCAGTAAATTCAATTATCGAAAGTTCTGTAATGACATTCATTCTAACTATTTTTTCGTTTGAATGAATTGTTGTCATTTTTTCACGTTTTGAATGAATTGTTTCTTTTATTTTTATGTATAGTTAATAATCGAATTAAACCAAATCAAAATAAAAAATAATCAAATCGATAAATGTATAGTATATTTGATTTAGTTTGATTTTTATAATTTTAAAACCAATTAAATTGATTTGATTTTAATTTTAATGAATAATCAATCCAAAGCAACCCGTCAACATTGCTTGTTTTTCTAAGTCTAATAATATCTTTTGCATAATTTATAAAGTTTTGTAATTCTTTCGTAATATTCAATTTGTTTGGTATTTTATGACTTTTTTTTAGCTTTATGTGGTCATCACCTAATACTACTCCCAGAAAATCTATGTGAATATTACACAATTCCATTTATTTTTACTTATTATTATTTCATTATATACAAAAAAAATAGTCTAAAACTATGTGTAACATGTCCTAAGTGTTAACTCATATCTCTCTAAAAAATCTACAGGATTACTTTTCGTATATGTGTTTTAAAATTAGGTCGGAAAGTTAGGGGCATAAAAGATTCTCACTACACCATTTTCGGCCTACAGCAACACCACGTAAGTGTAGCCTAAACTAGAAAAAAGTGTGGCCTTTGATAAAAGGCTACACTTTTGGACATTCAGCAACACTTTTTAGGGGCTGCCCAAAAGAAGCGTAACCTTTGACATTAGGCAACACTTTTTAAATGTTGCCATCTTTGGCTACACTTATAAAGCGTAGCCAAAGAGGTATAAGGGCACGCTTTGAAGACGTGCATTAGCAACACCTATTTTTTGTTAGACTACACTTAAAAGCGTTGCCTTTTCAGATTTATTGGTCATACTTAAAAAGTGTTGCCTTTTATTGGTCATCTATTGCAACACTTTCAAAGTGTAACTTTTTATCTACCTAGAGCAACACTTACAAAGTGTAACTTCAACATTTATAAGCCTACATGTAGCACAAATATATATAATATATTTACATACATACAAGTGACCTAAAACACAAAATGAACTAATTAATCATTAAATTGAAGCTATATATTTCAAATAAACTTCGAGAAATATTTCATGTACAACCAAAAGATAGTATGTGTTGTGTACATACCCATACTTATACATCAATATTCTAAATGTGTACACAATAAATCAAATATGTATTTAAACTTTTACAATAGTTCAAAAACTCTTCATCATCCACTTCAAATTTGATCACCTCCATTTCCCTACACAAATAAGATATTG